>NW_025535949.1:17500-74490 GCF_020615455.1 Coregonus clupeaformis | reverse complement strand
GTTACGGCTAACACCTTCCTTGTACCTATCTGGTCCTCAGAAAGACATTTAACCTGACGCTTTTTGTCTTGGTAGGTTTCCTCTGTATGTGGCTGGGCAGGGAGCCGTGATGCCAGCTAGACAGGTGAGTTTTGGTTAATATGAGGACGTTCAGTGACTGAATAGAGATGCGATGTCATGGGAAATTAATCTTAACCAGAGCCTTAGCCACGAGCTATTACCACCAGCCTAGTGTTAAAACTCTCTGCAAACAAGTGTTGACGTTTGGTAGTCATGGTGACTCTGGCTCCTGGTGATGACACCCGCCGCGTCTTACGCCCTGCGTCAACGACAGAACCTGCAAAGGGGGTGGACCCACTGGCGTTGCCAGGGCAACAAGGGACGGCTCGTTGGGGTTACCAACTGTCTGATGGGACCAGAGACAAAACACATAAAATGGCTGCCATTTTGGTTTCAGTAGATGCAGAGTAATTCACGAAACGCTAGTAGCAGCATAAATCACTGGGGTGGATGGGCTACTCGGACGTAGTCGGTTTATTTATCCCCTAACCTGTTTCTGTTATTTAACAGTGCCATCAATGCAGTTGAAGCAGGATGGAGTCTGAAGGTTAGTATTCTAACGTCCAAGTAACTCCATTCTTGACCTGATGTAGTACAGGGTCTTTGTCAGCACATTCCCATATTTAGTCTCTCCAGGGTGATAGTGCGCTCTGGGATCAGTTCCCTTTTTATTTTAGATTATATTACCTCCCTGGTCTGATGTAACAATCAGTTTCCCCCCCTCTGATCTATCAGACAATAAAGCAGTCTTTAATGTACTGCTGGTCATGTTTATTCCTTCTCCCCTTCAGGACCTGTACGGTGGTACCAGACTAGTCACTAGTAGACACTTGTTACTGCACTACCTCAAGGTGTGTATGATTTGACCTAACTTCTGTCCTTTTTTATAATGTAGAAGTGATGATTTCCTATTACCGCCCCAGTCTGATGTAAAACTGACTGATTGGTTTGACTGTATCTTAAACCACCTTCCACATGAAGCATTCTGGAATGTTGTATATGATGAAGCTCTTTGCATCATCCAGTCAGGTGACAATCCTGTCCAGTGCTCTTGGGCTGGATAAGGTCTCGTCTCCCATCGGCCCTCCTGTGGGTTGGGCAGGCACTGACAAGCCTGTTTGGCTGCAGGGGTAAGGTGGGCTGCCTGCCTGGAGGGAGGGTGTCTGGGTGGGGGGCTTGACCCCGGACCCTGGACCACTGGCTGGATGGCTGCAATGACTGAACAAAATGCAGCTGATCTCGTTTCAGAATGCTCTGCATGTAGTCTAGTTATCTAAGATTGGGATTATTTGGTTTTCAAACTTCTGTTTTTTTTTTTTCTAGCTCGTTGGCTGTTGAAGTGTTGCTGTCCTGGTGGAGTGGGAAGGTGTGTACTGGTTACGGTTCCAGTTTTTTATAATGAACTCAGTATAGAGAACATTGAGAACACATTCCTAATATTGAGTTTGCCCTCAACAGCCTCAATTTGTCAGGGCATGGACTCTACAAGGTGTCGAAAGCGTTCCACAGGGATGCTGGCCCATGACACAACTGTGGGTCGGCATTGGTGTCAAGTTGGCTGGCTGTCCTTTGGGTGGTGGACCATTCTTGATACACGCTAGAAACTGTTGCGCTTGACAAACCTAAAAGTGTTGCCGTCGCCACAAACCGGTGTGCCTGGCACCTACCGTACCCCGTTCAAATGCTCTTTTGTCTTCTCCATTCACCCTCTGAATGGCGCAAATAAACAATCCATGTCTCTTCATCTCTAATTGATGTTTAACAAGAGACATCAGTGGGGAAGCTTTCGCCTGGTCAGTCTGTCATGGCAAGAGCAGGTGTTTGCTGTTTTGTACACTGTCTATGTATTATAATGGAAAGGGGCCCAACTTAATATTAGGAAGAAGTTCTTAATGTACGCTACTGTTGCATGGTCCTCTTGGACGTCCCACTGAACCATGCCATGTGTTCCACACCACATACTCTGACGTGATGAGTTCTCATTACCGCCCCAGTCTGATGTAAAGCTGACTGATTGGTTACCCCTCTGATCAAGTCATCTCATAGCTTGTCTACTTGTCCCTACAGTGTCACCAGGATTTAATTCTCACCCTATTTCCCTCTAGTGCTCGTGTTGTACACCGGCTCGCACTCCTGTTTGGGCAGCAAGAAGTGGGACAGTCTCGTTGGAACTGGGAAACCAGGCCAAGTCAATTAAACCCCTGACTATGTGTTTTGCTGAATAAATAAATCTACAAATGTGATCCTTTTTTTCCCTTTCTTGGCAGTAGTAAATCAGACTTGGGTAATTTGGCCATTTTGAATTAGCCATTTGGTGTGCTGAATTCAATACTGAACAATGACATTTCCGGTCATCTCAAATCTTTACACATTTATTCTAAGTGGTTCTAAAGCAGATGTGACCGTTTTCACTGGCTATAGAAAGCAGACTTATTTTCCTTATTTTAAGCCATTGATTTGTTTTTGAAAGGGTGTTATTGTAGGCAGCATGTTCAGGCTACAACGCCAGGCAGGGTCAGTGTATAGATAATATATGGCATAACGGTTAATTTATGCTGCAATCCATACTGCCAATAATGGTGGATGAGGTGTTCGCTCAGGCGCTTTTCCATGGGGGGAAAAGGTATGTTTCGGTATATTTAACTGGGTGGATCACATTGACATCAATGCTATAGTTTGCCAGCTTGTACAAGCTCTGAGTTCAGTTTCAAAGGCGCTGCAGTTATGGTGATGTGGCCTCTGCCGAAGTCAGGGCATTCATACTACAATCGCGGAGCCGTGCAGAGTTGTTGTCAAGGAAGTGAGTTTGGGTTTATATAGAATCATATCAATGCGGCTCTGTATGAGCCCTCCGAATTGTTACACAATTTGAGACGCACAGTGATGCCGTGGGGAGCTCAATTTGGGCTCTGACCACTACAAGTTAATTTAGCGTTTGTTCTGACTGCACTACTTCCAAGGTATACCATTTTGGTTACAGAGATGAAATTATTTGTGTTTGGGGCCTGTTTCCTGGACACAGATTGAGCCTAATCCTGGACTGCATTTACATTAGAATTAACATGCTGTCCAGTTAATATTGTTTAGTGCTGGGTTTGGTCTGCGTTCTAACGGCACCGATAACATTTTCGGATCAAGAATAAATTGCCTTTTAGATTACACATTTTCTGAAATGGTCAACCTGACCA
Source organism: Coregonus clupeaformis (assembly GCF_020615455.1). Classification (NCBI taxonomy): domain Eukaryota; kingdom Metazoa; phylum Chordata; class Actinopteri; order Salmoniformes; family Salmonidae; genus Coregonus; species Coregonus clupeaformis. Next base: position 71,242 of record NW_025535949.1, on the reverse strand, counting down.
TTATAGCATGTGCTTTTATTACAAATACTTAAATTAAATGGTGTAAACTGATGTTAGAAAAAAAAAAAAAAAGATTTAAGCCTGCGTTTACCACAGACCTTGTTCAGTGTTGATCCGAACACTCAATTTTCCCATAGGATTTGTCCATCGAACCATGGCGGAGTTTGTGCCTACAAAAAGATACCATTATTATTGCGCTCTATAGCAGCTGGGTCTCTCCTAACAAGTTAATTGAATACAAAAAAAAAAACCCTGTGGGTGGTTTTCCTCTTTAATTAAGGAATACCTGGAATAGTAAAAAAGTAATCCTTCTACCCCCCCCCCTCCCCCACCTACAAAAAAATAAAATGGGGTGGTTTCCCACTGGCTATCATAAATTGAATGCACTAATTTGTAAATCGCTCTGGATAAGAGCGTCTGCTAAATGACGTAAACGTAGTCTCGCTTCCTCTTCCGTCTCAAACCTCATCAGCGCACACTTTCTACATCTATCCTCTTCTAATTGCACTTCAGTTCTGTATGCAATAGTAGGATAGAATACCTGTATGTCTCTTGTGGTGAATTGGGCTAGTGCAGCAAAACACCACAGTCCTATAATCTGTGCCATAGTGGTTCGGCGAAGCTTGATCAGGAATTAAGATTATTAGTGTATGGGACAATATATATATAAAAGTATGATTGGTATAAAATGCCTTTCATCACTCAGATGGATGGGATTTTCTGTGGCATTAAAAAGGTCTCAGTCTGACTTTGGACATGCCAAATAACCTTTCACCTGACTGCTGCTGCATGCTTTCCTTAAAGGAAAGTGCCACCTAAAACCTATATTTTGGTATTGGCAAAATGCATCATATGGGGGTGATTTCTGTATTTTGAAAGTGACATGTCTTGAGAACTTGATTGCTTACAAGGTTCATGCGAGTGACTGACTGCACAAAGGAGTAAACCCCATACCCTCATAAGCAATGTGGCAGTACACCCAGAACATTGCTCTGGGAACTAGGAGTGATACAATAGCTCCGTTTCAAGGTAGGAAGCCTTGTGTGGTATAAATCAGTCATATACAGGAACCAACCATGCTTATAACTTGTTTGCGTAGCAGTATAGAAGGACTGAAAGGGAACCTCTTTAGAGTTTGTATTGAGTTTGTGAACCTCTCCACGCATTAAAGATTACTTCATTTACTTTGAGTTTGAGTCCTTAGTGGTGAATTTCCACGACAATTCCAACATTGGACTAATTAAGCAAATACCAAAATAGTTGTTGGATGGAGTTTCTTTAACTGGTTTCTAGAACTCCCTGGAAAACTGTATTTTATGGTAATATTCTGCAGTGATGAAATTAAAACCTTTTCAAGACATGAAGTCAAACAGTTACACACTAACCATGGTGGGGTGTGAATTTAATAAATAGTTACACACCAACACTAACCATGGTGGGGTGAGTGAATTGAATAACAGATACATTGAAGTGAGGCACTGGTTGGCAGACAACCAACCAACCACTGTAAACAGTTCTACCTCAGTATGATGGTTCTGTCTAGTAGCATCCTAACAGATCTGAGATGTGTACTACAAAGCAGGATCAATGAGTTAGTTAGCTAATTTTGATAAACAACCCAAAATAAAATGATTTGAGTTGATTCAAAACGCTGAACTTAGATGTGCGTTTTGGTTGAGTCAATTAGACCACGCCCATTTCAAGCTTACCGGTATCTTTCTAAAAATGTTCTCCTGCTTTGTAGTATCCCTCTGTTTGTGATGTCATCCCTCTGTTTGTGATGTCATCCCTCTGTTTGTGATGTCATCCCTCTGTTTGTGATGTCATCCCACTCCTTGTTGTTTGGCATGACAAGCAGTGCAGTGGCATGATGGCACAAACTGGTACCCAGACTGGCCTACTAGTGTTTCTCAACCTTTTTCTAATTAGGGACAGGAAAGCTATGTTTTGTGCGATTGTTATTATTGTTTGAGGTGACTATCAGAACATGTGAAGCTTGGATATGTGAGGTATGCGGTGAGAGCATTTGTGTCCAAACCATTACAGTGTGGAGATTGTAAAGGATATGGTCATGTGTCAAATGTTTGCAGGCGAGAGAAGTATGATAATGTAGAATCTGCGAATGGAAAATGTTGCAACTGTGGTGGGGATCATACTCCGCACTTCCTCGAGTGCCCTGTTAGGGTGAAGGAGGTCGAGGTGTCAAGGGTCAGGGCTGCGCAGCGGATCTCCTATGTGGAGGCGGTGAAGAGAGTCGAAGGGGAAAGAGGCAACAGTGTTGAAGATATGGCGGTGAATGCATTGAAACCAGTTGCTAGTGTTTTAAGTCAATCGGGTGATCTGGATACACTCATTGTGAAGAAGGTGGATTTTGTGGCATTTCTAGCCACAGTGATTAATTGTACAGCACAAGTGTCCAAGAAATAGTCTGGGTAGCCATTTGATTAGCTGTTCGGGAGTCTTATGGCTTGGGGGTAGAAGCTGTTAAGAAGCCTTTTGGACCTAGACTTGGCGCTCCGGTACCGCTAGCCGTGCGGTAGCAGAGCGAACAGTCTATGACTAGGGTGGCTGGAGTCTTTGAAACATTTTAGGGCCTTCCTCTGACACCGCCTGGTATAGAGGTCCTGGATGGCAGGAAGCTTGGCCCCAGTGATGTACTGGGCCGTACGCACTACCCTCTGTAGTGCCTTGCGGTCAGAGGCTGAGCAGTTGCCATACCAGGCGGTGATGCAACCAGTCAGGATGCTCTCAATGGTGCAGCTGTATAACTTTTTGAGGATCTGAGGACCCATGCCAAATCTTTTCATTCTCCCGATGGGCAATAGGCTTTGTCGTGCCCTCTTCACGACTTTCTAGGTGTGTTTGGACCATGATAGTTTGTTGGTGATGTGGACACCAAGGAACTTGAAGCTCTCAACCTGTTCCACTACAGCCCCGTCGATGAGAATGCAAACAAGACAGAGTAGTTATTTGCTCTGATTCATGTGCAGTGTTAATGAGCCTCCAGTCCTTTAGCTCACGTAGCAGACAATACCTGCTTTATGAGGTGCTACAAACCCATGGCAGGATTAAACAGATGGGTATGCAGATAAGATTTAGTTGGGTCCCAGCCCATGTGGGGGTGGAGGGGAACGAGGCAGTAGATGAACAGGCTACACAAGCTCTTAGTAGTGGGGATGTTGATGTTGAAGTTTCAATGAGCAAGGCAGAGGCAAAAAGACTGATATATACAGTGATGGTGCAGAGATGGCAGGAGCAGTGGAATAGAGATACTAAGGGAAAGCATTTATTTCAAGTACAGAGGAAAGTCGGGGAGGATGGCAGGAAGGGACAGAAGAGAGGAGGCTATTTTTTTACAAGATTAAGGGTGGGACACAGCCAGTTGAATAAGACATAAAATGTGATAGGAAAGCATCCAACAGGAAAGTGTGATTATTGTCAGGAAACAGAGACCGTGGAGCATGTATTGCTACAGGTTGGGCAGTATCAGAGGGAAAGAGAGAGGATGAGATCTAGTATGAGGGAGAAGGGGATACAGGAAATTGGTTTAAAGAGGAAATAATCATTAATCTGAGGCCCTGTAATAAATTCAGTATATTCGAGTAGAACGTCATTAGATATAATCTCAAATATTTTGTTATCTTTTTAAGAGTAACAGGGCTGGCAGGTAGTATTTAGTTTCTCCCTGTCTCTGGCCCACACTCCAGTACAGTAGGTGGCGATAATGCGCCATAACGTTGGATGCAAACCGCCGATAAACCCTACCGAAGAAGAAGAAGAAGAAGAAGAAGAAGAAGAAGAAGAGCGTTTTTGTGGCTCGTCCTGTGTAAACTTGTTCATTTTCTCCTTTCAAGATGCCGACGTCTCGGGAGAGAATGTGCCGCTCGGGTAAGCTGCTGACATGGTACAATGACTCACTCTGCGGCAATAAAATGATGCAAGCGAACGTTAGTTTAATAACTGGCTAGCTTGGTGTTTGTCGTTAGCGACTAGCTAACCACGTGTCATGTTGGTGTTAGCTAGTAGGCTAGCTTGCCAGTTAGTAGAAGTAACTACACCATTATTCATAGTAAACCCAACGTTAGAGGTCTGTGCTACGGTGATGATAAAATGAACTCTCTCTTACCGAATCAGCCTTTGAAGAAGACACTTCTTTACCAGATTCTGAGTAGCATTTGGCCCCTGTTTCGACCCGTTGAATCCCATACTGGTACCCTGTTGTCAATAGTGCAGTACTTATTAACATGGCTCTGGTCCAAAGTAGTACACTGTATTGGAAATACGGTGCCATTTGCGACGCTACCAATATCGTGTTCTATATGCCTGCATGTTGCCTATTTAAAAATGGAACTCCCTAACTTTTCCCCCTGATCAACAGAAATGCAGGACAGATGCCAGGGAAGTCCAGAACACATTGACATGTGAGTGCATTGACTTACCACCGGGAACATTGGCTGTGAACTGCTACTCAGCCCTTCACCTTAGAGATACTTTGGTATCTAAATGATGATCCTCAAAGACAAGCATATGTCTGATTTTTGGTGATGCTAACTTTGATCTGATGGCCTCCTTGCTATGTGTTCCAAAGCCTCTTGTAATATACAGGCTTGTAAGTCACTAATGTAGATGTGTCCTTTGCTTAGGTCTGCGTTGTTTGCAACATGACTTTGTGACTTCAAGGCATCTGAACAGAATCTCCACTTCGAGTTCCATTCCGGAATGCGTGTGCTGGTGAGTTCCATTTGAGTTTGTTCACTGGTGTTCATGACAGTTCCAATGGCACCAAATCTGCTATATGGTGCACTGCTTTTGACCATAACCCTGGGTAGTAGTGCACTATATATGACGCTCTCTGGCCTTTAAATGACGATCCATTGACAAGCATATGTCTGATTGTTTTGTGAAGCTACTCTTTGTTCTGATCGGCTCGATTTAGGAACATTCTATCCTCTCATAGAAGCCAAACTATAACTAACATTATTTTGTGATTCCTTCTGTAGGATACCTGATTCCAGACCATGACACTGATGTGCTTTCTGAAAATTCAGGTTTGTGAAATGTTAAGTCACTGGCTACATTTGAAATGTTACCCCATCTCCCTTAATGCACCTTGAAGGGTATTAGGTGGGACTTTGGATGCAGACTCTTTCACTAGCCCCTTTTGGTTAGCCGACTATTCAAGATGGCCTCTTGGAATTACTGTTTAGTTGCCATGGCTACCGGTACATGCTACAGTCCCAATGATGACAAACTTAGCTCACTTTGAACCGATGTGAAACGACATGAACTTCTGAGTGACTGTAGCTAATGCAGCAGCTTTGTTTTTAAATTGTTTACAACCAAACAGTAACTTTATTTTCTTAATTAACAGACATGGGGGTAAAGTTCCTGAGGGATAAACACTACCTTCACTGGTGAGTTATTAATCCAAAACTCCAACTGAATTCTCCACTATGTGTAGGATTGGTCTTCCACCAGTACAGTGGTTGAATCCCAAATGGCACCCTATTCCTTGTGCACTACTTTTGACCTTGGCCAGTCTGTCTCGTCAAAAGTAGTGCACTGCGTAAGGACTGGGGTGCCATTTGGGCCTAGTGTTGAACCAGTCACTTTAACACGCTGCAGTCCCAATGATGACAAACTTAGCTCACTTTGAACCGATGTGAAACGACATGAACTACTGAGTGACTGTAGCTAATGCAGCAGTAATGTTTGATTTCTTAAGCATCGTACTAATAAAATCTATGCCTTTCATTCTACAGGGTTTGTGCTCTGTGGTCAGTGGAATTGCAACATGGACTCAAACACACTGGTAAGTTGCGGTTCTAAAACGATCTGAAATGGCTCCCTCTATAGTACACTACTTTTGATAGAGCTTTAAGGGCCCTGGTCAAAAGTAGTGCACTAAAGGGAAGTCTTTCCCAGAATAACAATCGTTCTCTGCTGAACATGATGAATATTCTCTTTGGAATCTCGTTCGTCTGAACTCCTGTTGAGAAAAGGAATAGCTGACTTCAGCAGAGGACTACGTAACCCTGTCATAAGGGCTACTTATGTTACGGCTAACACCTTCCTTGTACCTATCTGGTCCTCAGAAAGACATTTAACCTGACGCGTTTTGTCTTGGTAGGTTTCCTCTGTATGTGGCTGGGCAGGGAGCCGTGATGCCAGCTAGACAGGTGAGTTTTGGTTAATATGAGGACGTTCAGTGACTGAATAGAGATGCGATGTCATGGGAAATTAATCTTAACCAGAGCCTTAGCCACGAGCTATTACCACCAGCCTAGTGTTAAAACTCTCTGCAAACAAGTGTTGACGTTTGGTAGTCATGGTGACTCTGGCTCCTGGTGATGACACCCGCACGCGTCTTACGCCCTGCGTCAACGACAGAACCTGCAAAGGTGGACCCACTGGCGTTGCCAGGGCAACAAGGGGACGGCTCGTTGGGGTTACCAACTGTCTGATGGGACCAGAGACAAAACACATAAAATGGCTGCCATTTTGGTTTCAGTAGATGCAGAGTAATTCACGAAACGCTAGTAGCAGCACAAATCACTGGGGTGGATGGGCTACTCGGACGTAGTCGGTTTATTTATCCCTAACCTGTTTCTGTTATTTAACAGTGCCATCAATGCAGTTGAAGCAGGATGGAGTCTGAAGGTTAGTATTCTAACGTCCAAGTAACTCCATTCTTGACCTGATGTAGTACAGGGTCTTTGTCAGCACATTCCCATATTTAGTCTCTCAGGGTGATAGTGCTGCTCTGGGATCAGTTCCCTTTTTATTTTAGATTATATTACCTCCCTGGTCTGATGTAACAATCAGTTTCCCCCCCTCTGATCTATCAGACAATAAAGCAGTCTTTAATGTACTGCTGGTCATGTTTATTCCTTCTCCCCTTCAGGACCTGACGGTGGTACCAGACTGGTCACTAGTAGACACTTGTTACTGCACTACCTCAAGGTGTGTATGATTTGACCTAACTTCTGTCCTTTTTTTATAATGTAGAAGTGATGATTTCCTATTACCGCCCCAGTCTGATGTAAAACTGACTGATTGGTTACCGAACTGATCTACACTACAGCAGTGTTTCCTGGTCCTGGGGACCCCGAGGAGTGCACATGGCTCTTGTCCTAGTTCTACACACCTGACTCAAATAATCACAGGTTTGAGTTGGATCAGGTGTGTAGTGCTAGGGCAGAAACAAATGTTCACCGCTTTGGGTCCCCAGGGTTAGATAAAGATTACTAGTTTTCAATGTCACTCAATAATCCCTCTTAACTCCTGTCCTCCCCAGTTGACGTCCTAGTGAGTGCAGTCTTCAGGAAGGTGTGTGAATTTTTTGTTTTCTCTCAGCATTAACTTCTGTTCTATTATAATGTAGACGTGATGATTTCCTATTACCGCCCCAGTCTGATGTTAAGCTGACTGATTGGTTTCCGAACTGATCTATACGCCAGAGCAGTGTTTCACAATCCTGGTTCTGGGGACCTATATGTAAAGCTTTGTTTAGACGACAGCTCAATTCTGATCTTTCACTAATTAGTGTTGCGTATTCAGATCAGGAAGGTCTGAAACTGCTGAACAGGAAACTGCTGAACATTTATCATTTACATAAGTTATAAGCCATCTAGCTGGCAAACATTTAGTTGTGAATTCCATACTGTAATTAGTTCACCTGGCACAACAGTAAGTGACTCACAATGCTCTGGTCTCATTGTTGTACTTGTTAACAAACACCGTGGCCTACTACTATGTAAATGACATGTGACAGGTGAAATTAGGTTTTATTTATCCCAATGTATTGCTGACGTTGACTGCAGGTATTTACTTAAGTAGCTACACATATTAAAATGAATAACTTCAAATAATTAATTAGAACAGTATTTGAAAAACCCTCCTGTTGTTTTCAACTCCCCCAGTATACGGTATACATTACATTTACATTTTAGTCATTTAGCAGACGCTCTTATCCAGAGCAACTTACATTATTGAGTGCATACATAATTTTTTATTGTATAAAAAAAAAAAATCATACTAGCCCCCCCTGGGAATCAAACCCACAACCCTGGCGTTGCAAATACCATGCTCTACCAACTGAGCTACATCCCTGCCGGCCATTCCCTCCCTTACCCTGGACGACGCTGTGCCAATTGTGCGCCACCCCATGGGTCTCCCGGTCACGGCCGGCTACGACAGCCTGGATTCGAACCAGGATCTCTAGTGGCACAGCTAGCACTGGGATGCAGTGCCTTAGACCACTGCGCCACTCGGGAGACTTGGGTATACCCACCCAAGACCAGTTCTAGGGCAGAAAAACAAATGTTCACCGCTTTGGGTCCCCAGGATTAGAATTCCACTGCTGTAGACTGATCCCATGTCTGGCTACTAGTTCGTAAAATGTCACTTCATGCTCTCCTACTTTGTCCCTCTAGTGTTCTGCCCCCCACCTGGTTGAGGTCCTAGTGTCTGCAGTCTATGGAAAGGTGGGTGACTTGTTTTGACCGTATCTTAAACCACCTTCCACATGAGGCATTCTGGAATGTTGTATATGATGAAACACTTCGTCCAGTCAGGTGACAATCCTGTCCAGTGCTCTTGGGCTGGATAAGGTCTCGTCTCCCATCGGCCCTCCTGTGGGTTGGGCAGGCACTGACAAGCCTGTTTAGGTGTCAGGGGTAAGGTGGGCTGCCTGCCTGGAGGGAGGGTGTCTGGGTGGGGGGCTTGACCCCGGACCCTGGACCACTGGCTGGATGCTGCAATGACTTAACAAAATAAAGCTGATCTCGTTTCAGAATGCTCTGCATGTAGTCTAGTTATCTAAGATTGGGATTATTTGGTTTTCAAACTTCTGTTTTTTTTTTTTCTAGCTCGTTGGCTGTTGAAGTGTTGCTGTCCTGGTGGAGTGGGAAGGTGTGTACTGGTTACGTTCCAGTTTTTTATAATGAACTCAGTATAGAGAACATTGGAACACATTCCTAATATTGAGTTTGCCCTCAACAGCCTCAATTTGTCAGGGCATGGCCTCTACAAGGTGTCGAAAGCGTTCCACAGGGATGCTGGCCCATGACACAACTGTGGGTCGGCGTTGGCTGGCTGTCCTTTGGGCGGTGGACCGTTCTTGATACACACTAGAAAGTGTTGCTGTTGAGACAAACCGGTGTGCCTGGCACCTATCGTACCCCGTTCAAATGCTCTTTTGTCTTCTCCATTCACCCTCTGAATGGCGCAAATAAACAATCCATGTCTCTTCATCTCTAATTGATGTTTAACAAGAGACATCAGTGGGGAAGCTTTCGCCTGGTCAGTCTGTCATGGCAAGAGCAGGTGTTTGCTGTTTTGTACACTGTCTATGTATTATAATGGAAAGGGGCCCAACTTAATATTAGGAAGAAGTTCTTAATGTACGCTACTGTTGCATGGTCCTCTTGGACGTCCCACTGAACCATGCCATGTGTTCCACACCACATACTCTGACGTGATGAGTTCTCATTACCGCCCCAGTCTGATGTAAAGCTGACTGATTGGTTACCCCTCTGATCAAGTCATCTCATAGCTTGTCTACTTGTCCCTACAGTGTCACCAGGATTTAATTCTCACCCTATTTTCCCCTCTAGTGCTCGTGTTGTACACCGGCTCGCACTCCTGTTTGGGCAGCAAGGAAGTGGGACAGTCTCGTTGGAACTGGGAAACCAGGCCAAGTCAATTAAACCCCTGACTATGTGTTTTGCTGAATAAATAAATCTACAAATGTGATCCTTTTTTTTTCCCTTTCTTGGCAGTAGTAAATCAGACTTGGGTAATTTGGCCATTTTGAATGAGCCATTTGGTGTGCTGAATTCAATACTGAACAATGACATTTCCGGTCATCTCAAATCTTTACACATTTATTCTAAGTGGTTCTAAAGCAGATGTGACCGTTTTCACTGGCTATAGAAAGCAGACTTATTTTCCTTATTTTAAGCCATTGATTTGTTTTTGAAAGGGTGTTATTGTAGGCAGCATGTTCAGGCTACAACGCCAGGCTGGGTCAGTTTATAGATCATATATGGCATAACGGTTAATTTATGCTGCAATCCATACTGCCAATAATGGTGGATGAGGTGTTCGCTCAGGCGCTTTTCCATGTTGGGGGAAAAGGTATGTTTCGGTATATTTAACTGGGTGGATCACATTGACATCAATGCTATAGTTTGCCAGCTTGTACAAGCTCTGAGTTCAGCTTCAAAGGCGCTGCATTTACGGTGATATGGCCTCTGCCGAAGTCAGGGCATTCATACTACAATCGCGGAGCCATGCAGAGTTGTCGTCAAGGAAGTGAGTTTGGGTTTATATAGAATCAGATCAATGCGGCTCTGTATGAGCCCTCCGAATTGTTACACAATTTGAGACGCGCAGTGATGCCGTGGGGAGCTCAATTTGGGCTCTGACCACTACAAGTTAATTTAGCGTTTGTTCTGACTGCACTGCTTCCAAGGTATACCATTTTGGTTACAGAGATGAAATTATTTGTGTTTGGGGCCTGTTTCCTGGACACAGATTGAGCCTAATCCTGGACTGCATTTACATTAGAATTAACATGCTGTCCAGTTAATATTGTTTAGTGCTGGGTTTGGTCTGCGTTCTAACGGCACCGATAACATTTTCGGATCAAGAATAAATTGCCTTTTAGATTACACATTTTCTGAAATGGTAAACCTGACCATTATAGCATGTGCTTTTATTACAAATACTTAAATTAAATGGTGTAAACTGATTTTAGAAAAACAAGATTTAAGCCTGCGTTTACCACAGTTCAGTGTTGATCCGAACACTCAATTTTCCCATAGGATTTGTCCATCGAACCATGGCGGAGTTTGTTCCTACAAAAAGATACCATTACTATTGCTCTCTATAGCAGCTGGGTCTAGTCCAGGGTTCTTCAATTCCGGTCATGGAGGGCCGGAACACTTCTGTTTTTTATTTCTACCTGGTAGTTAATTGCACTCACCTGGTCTGAATTAGCCCCTGATTAGAAGGAGAGGATGAAAAACAGAGGTGTCTCGGCCCTCCAGGACCGGAATTGAAGAACCCTGGTCTAGTCTACCGAGTTAATTGAATACAACAACAAAAAACCCCGGCGAGTGGTTTTCCTCTTTAAGGAATACCTGGAATAGTAAAAAAGTAATCCTTCTACCCCCCCCCCCCCACCCATTAAAAAATTAAAATGGGGTGGTTGTCCCACTGGCTATCATAAATTGAATGCACTAATTTGTAAATCGCTCTGGATAAGAGCGTCTGCTAAATGACGTAAACGTAGTCTCGCTTCCTCTTCCGTCTCAAACCTCATCAGCGCACACTTTCTACATCTATCCTCTTCAATTGCACTTCAGTTCTGTATGCAATAGTAATAAATCTGTTGTCTCTTGTGGTGAATTGGGCTAGTGCAGCAAAACACCACAGTCCTATAATCTGTGCCATAGTGGTTCGGCGAAGCTTGATCAGAATTAAGATTATTAGTGTATGGGACAATATATATATAAAAGTATGATTGGTATAAAATGCCTTTCATCACTCAGATGGATGGGATTTTCTGTGGCATTAAAAAGGTCTCAGTCTGACTTTGGACATCCAAATAACCTTTACCTGACTGCTGCTGCATGCTTTCCATAAAGGAAAGTGCCACCTAAAACCTATATTTTGGTATTGGCAAATGCCATATGGGGGTGATTTCTGTATTTTGAAAGTGACATGTCTTGAGAACTTGATTGCTTACAAGGTTCATGCAAGTGACTGACTGCACAAAGGAGTAAACCCCATACCCTCATAAGCAATGTGGCAGTACACCCAGAACATTGCTCTGGGAACTAGGAGTGATACAATAGCTCCGTTTCAAGGTAGGAAGCCTTGTGTGGTATAAATCAGTCATATACAGGAACCAACCATGCTTATAACTTGTTTGCGTAGGCAGTATAGAAGGACTGAAAGGGAACCTCTTTAGAGTTTGTATTGAGTTTGTGAACCTCTCCACGCATTAAAGATTACTTCATTTACTTTTGAGTTTGAGTCCTTAGTGGTGAATTTACACGACAATTCCAACATTGGACTAATTAAGCAAATACCAAAATAGTTGTTGGATGGAGTTTCTTTAACTGGTTTCTAGAACTCCCTGGAAAACTGTATTTTATGGTACTATTCTGCAGTGATGAAATTAAAACCTTTTCAAGACATGAAGTCAAACAGTTACACACTAACCATGGTGGGGTGTGAATTTAATAAATAGTTACACACCAACACTAACCATGGTGGGGTGTGAATTTAATAAATAGTTACACACCAACACTAACCATGGTGGGGTGTGAATTTAATAAATAATTACACACCAACACTAACCATGGTGGGGTGAGTGAATTGAATAACAGATACATTGAAGTGAGGCACTGGTTGGCAGACAACCAACCAACCACTGTAAACAGTTCTAACTCAGTATGATGGTACTGTCTAGTAGCATCCTAACAGATCTGAGAGGTGTACTACAAAGCAGGATCAATGAGTTAGTTAGCTAATTTTGATAAACAACCCAAAATAACTTGATTTGAGTTGATTCAAAACGCTGAACTTAGATGTGCGTTTTGGTTGAGTCAATTAGACCACGCCCATTTCAAGCTTACCGGTATCTTTCTAAAAATGTTCTCCTGCTTTGTAGTATCCCTCTGTTTGTGATGTCATCCCTCTGTTTGTGATGTCATCCCTCTGTTTGTGATGTCATCCCTCTGTTTGTGATGTCATCCCACTGATTGTTGTTTGGCATGACAAGCAGTGCAGTGGCATGATGGCACAAACTGGTACCCAGACTGGCCTACTAGTGTTTCTCAACCTTTTTCTAATTAGGGACAGGAAAGCTATGTTTTGTGCGATTGTTATTATTGTTTGAGGTGACTACCAGAACATGTGAAGCTTGGATATGTGAGGTATGCGGTGAGAGCATTTGTGTCCAAACCATTACAGTGTGGAGATTGTAAAGGATATGGTCATGTGTCAAATGTTTGCAGACGAGAGAAGTATGATAATGTAGAATCTGCGAATGGAAAATGTTGCAACTGTGGTGGGGATCATACTCCGCACTTCCTTGAGTGCCCTGTTAGGGTGAAGGAGGTCGAGGTGTCAAGGGTCAGGGCTGCGCAGCGGATCTCCTATGTGGAGGCGGTGAAGAGAGTCGAAGGGGAAAGAGGCAACAGTGTTGAAGATATGGCGGTGAATGCATTGAAACCAGTTGCTAGTGTTTTAAGTCAATCGGGTGATCTGGATACACTCATTGTGAAGAAGGTGGATTTTGTGGCATTTCTAGCCACAGTGATTAATTGTACAGCACAAGTGTCCAAGAAATAGTCCGGGTAGCCATTTGATTAGCTGTTCGGGAGTCTTATGGCTTGGGGGTAGAAGCTGTTAAGAAGCCTTTTGGACCTAGACTTGGCGCTCCGGTACCGCTAGCCGTGCGGTAGCAGAGCGAACAGTCTATGACTAGGGTGGCTGGAGTCTTTGAAACATTTTAGGGCCTTCCTCTGACACTGTTCCTGGTATAGAGGTCCTGGATGGCAGGAAGCTTGGCCCCAGTGATGTACTGGGCCGTACGCACTACCCTCTGTAGTGCCTTGCGGTCAGAGGCTGAGCAGTTGCCATACCAGGCAGTGATGCAACCAGTCAGGATGCTCTCAATGGTGCAGCTGTAGAACTTTTTGAGGATCTGAGGACCCATGCCAAATCTTTTCATTCTCCCGATGGGCAATAGGCTTTGTCGTGCCCTCTTCACGACTTTCTAGGTGTGTTTGGACCATGATAGTTTGTTGGTGATGTGGACACCAAGGAACTTGAAGCTCTCAACCTGTTCCACTACAGCCCCGTCGATGAGAATGCATTTATTTCAAGTACAGAGGAAAGTCGGGAGGGGAGGATGGCAGGAAGGGACAGAAGAGAGGAGGCAATTTTTTACAAGATTAAGGGTGGGAGACAGCCAGTTGAATAAGACATAAAATGTGATAGGAAAGCATCCAACAGGAAAGTGTGATTATTGTCAGGAAACAGAGACCGTGGAGCATGTATTGCTACAGTGTGGGCAGTATCAGAGGGAAAGAGAGAGGATGAGATCTAGTATGAGGGAGAAGGGGATACAGGAAATTGGTTTAAAGAGTATATTGAGTAGAACGTCATTAGATATAATCTCAAATATTTTGTTATCTTTTTAAGAGCAACGGGGCTGGCAGGTAGGATTTAGTTTCTCCCTGTCTCTGGCCCACACTCCAGTACAGTAGGTGGCGATAATGCGCCATAACGTTGGATGCCAACCGCCGATAAACCCTACCGAAGAAGAAGAAAAAGCGTTTTTGTGGCTCGTCCTGTGTCAACTTGTTCATTTTCTCCTTTCAAGATGACGACGTCTCGGGAGAGAATGTGCCGCTCGGGTAAGCTGCTGACATGGTACAATAACTCACTCTGCGGCAATAAAATGATGCAAGCGAACGTTAGTTTAATAACTGGCTAGCTTGGTGTTTGTCGTTAGCGACTAGCTAACCACGTGTCATGTTGGTGTTAGCTAGTAGGCTAGCTTGCCAGTTAGTAGAAGTAACTACACCATTATTCATAGTAAACCCAACGTTAGAGGTCTGTGCTACGGTGATGATAAAATGAACTCTCTCTTACCGAATCAGCCTTTGAAGAAGACACTTCTTTACCAGATTCTGAGTAGCATTTGGCCCCTGTTTCGACCCGTTGATTCCCATACTGGTACCCTGTTCTCAATAGTGCAGTACTTATTAACATGGCTCTGGTCCAAAGTAGTACACTGTATTGGAAATACGGTGCCATTTGCGACGCTACCAATATCGTGTTCTATATGCCTGCATGTTGCCTATTTAAAACATGGAACTCCCTAACTTTTCCCCCTGATCAACAGAAATGCAGGACAGATGCCAGGGAAGTCCAGAACACATTGACATGTGAGTGCATTGACTTACCACCGGGACATTGGCTGTGCACTGCTACTCAGCCCTTCACCTTAAAGAGATACTTTGTATACGCTTAGTAATTTCGTATCTCTTAAATGATGACCCTCAAAGACAAGCATATGTCTGATTTTTGGTGATGCTAACTTTGATCTGATGGCCTCCTTGCTATGTGTTCCAAAGCCTCTTGTAATATACAGGCTTGTAAGTCACTAATGTAGATGTGTCCTTTGCTTAGGTCTGTGTTGTTTGAAACATGACTTTGTGACTTCAAGGCATCTGAACAGAATCTCCTCCACTTCGAGTTCCATTCCGGAATAGGAATGCGTGTGCTGGTGAGTTCCATTTGAGTTTGTTCACTGGTGTTCATGACAGTTCCAATGGCACCAAATCTGCTATATGGTGCACTGCTTTTGACCATAAACCGGGGTAGTAGTGCACTATATATATGACTCTCTCTGGCCTTTAAATGACGATCCATTGACAAGCATATGTCTAATTGTTTTGTGAAGCTACTCTTTGTTCTGATCGGCTCGATTTAGGAACATTCTATCCTCTCATAGAAGCCAAACTATAACTAACATTATTTTGTGATTCCTTCTGTAGGATACCTGATTCCAGACCATGACACTGATGTGCTTTCTGAAAATTCAGGTTTGTGAAATGTTAAGTCACTGGCTACATTTGAAATGTTACCCCATCTCCCTTAATGCACCTTGAAGGGTATTAGGTGGGACTTTGGATGCAGACTCTTTCACTAGCCCCTTTTGGTTGGCCGACTATTCAAGATGGCCTCTTGGAATTACTGTTTAGTTGCCATGGCTACCGGTACATGCTACAGTCCCAATGATGACAAACTTAGCTCACTTTGAACCGATGTGAAACGACATGAACTACTGAGTGGACTGTAGCTAATGCAGCAGCTTTATGTTTTTAAATTGTTTACAACCAAACAGTAACTTTATTTTCTTAATTAACAGACATGGGGTGAGGGATTAACACTACCTTCACTGGTGAGTTCTTAATCCAAAACTCCAACTGAATTCTCCACTATGTGTAGGATTGGTCTTCCACCAGTACAGTGGTTGAATCCCAAATGGCACCCTATTCCTTGTGCACTACTTTTGACCATGGCCAGTCTGTCTCGTCAAAAGTAGTGCACTGCGTAAGGACTGGGGTGCCATTTGGGCCTCGTGTTGAACCAGTCACTTTAACACGCTGCAGTCCCAATGATGACAAACTTAGCTCACTTTGAACCGATGTGAAACGACATGAACTACTGAGTGACTGTAGCTAATGCAGCAGTAATGTTTTTGATTTCTTAAGCATCGCACTAATAAAATCTATGCCTTTCATTCTACAGGGTTTGCGCTCTGTGGTCAGTGGAATTGCAACATGGACTCAAACACACTGGTAAGTTGCGGTTCTAAAACGGTCTCAAATGGCTCCCTCTATAGTACACTACTTTTGATAGAGCTTTAAGGGCCCTGGTCAAAAGTAGTGCACTAAAGGGAAGTCTTTCCCAGAATAACAATCGTTCTCTGCGACCACATGATGATAAACTTTCTTGGAATCTCGTTCGTCTGAATTCCTGTTGACGTTAAATGACCTGACACCCTGCAGCGTAGTAAAGAACGCCGCTTGACTGTTGTTGCAGTCTAGTTACACGTCCTCCATTTTGTTTTACAGTGACTGTGAAACAAGATGGTGGTGTTCTGGGCTGCTCTAAGCTATGCATGTAAGGAGCCATCCAGTCTAAATGGATATTTTAATACCAGTGTCTTGTCCTAAAAGTGGTAGTTCCAATTTTCAATGTGTAGTTTGATGTCCTTTTTAAATATAGTATTAGTATGTACACAACTTAACTTAGCTGAACGCAACACCTTTGTAGTTTGAGCTATCTTGTCCCTCTGCTGAACATGATGAATATTCTCTTTGGAATCTCGTTCGTCTGAACTCCTGTTGAGAAAAGGAATAGCTGACTTCAGCAGAGGACTACGTAACCCTGTCATAAGGGCTACATGTGTTACGGCTAACACCTTCCTTGTACCGATCTGGTCCTCAGAAAGACATTAACCTGACGCGTTTTGTCTTGGTAGGTTTCCTCTGTATGTGGCTGGGCAGGGAGCCGTGATGGCAGCTAGACAGGTGAGTTTTGGTTAATATGAGGACGTTCAGTGACTGACTAGAGATGCGATGTCATGGGAAATGAATCTTAACCAGAGCCTTAGCCACGAGCTATTACCACCAGCCTAGTGTTAAAACTCACTGCAAACAAGTGTTGACGTTTGGTAGTCATGGTGACTCTGGCTCCTGGTGATGACACCCGCACGCGTCTTACGCCCTGCGTCAACGACAGAACCTGCAAAGGTGGACCCACTGGCGTTGCCAGGGCAACAAGGGGACGGCTCGTTGGGGTTACCAACTGTCTGATGGGACCAGAGACAAAACACATAAAATGGCTGTTGACTCTGCATTGTTTATCTAAAATGGCCGCCATTTTGGTTTCAGTAGATGCAGAGTAATTCACAACTCTAGTAGCAGTCAAATCACTGGGGTGGATGAGCTACTCGGATTAGTCGGTTTATTTCTCCCTAACCTGTTTCTGTTATTTTACAGTACCATCAATGCAGTTGAAGCAGGATGGAGTCTGAAGGTTAGTATTCTAACGTCCAAGTAACTCCGTTCTTGACCTGATGTAGTACAGGGTCTTTGTCAGCACTTTCCCATATTTAGTCTCTCAGGGTGATAGTGCTGCTCTGGGATCAGTTCCCTTTTTATTTTAGATTATATTACCTCCCTGGTCTGATGTAACAATCAGTTTCCCCCCCTCTGATCTATCAGACAATAAAGCAGTCTTTAATGTACTGCTGGTCATGTTTATTCCTTCTCCCCTTCAGGACCTGACGGTGGTACCAGACTAGTCACTAGTAGACACTTGTTACTGCACTACCTCAAGGTGTGTATGATTTGACCTCACTTCTGTCCTTTTTTTATAATGTAGAAGTGATGATTTCCTATTACCGCCCCAGTCTGATGTTAAGCTGACTGATTGGTTATCGAACTGATCTATAGAGATGGGGGGGCAACTTTGATGTACTGATGTTTTTAGCGCATTAATTTAGATTTAAAATCTCCTCTTCCAGGTCCTAACTGTTGTACTAGACTGGCCACTAGAAGGAAACTCTTTGCTGTGAAATGAAGTCAAAGGTGTGTAATTTAAGTTATTAGGTGTGGAAGTGTAGCACAACCAGCTGGCAGATGGTGCCGTTTCATTTGTCATCTGCGTCCAACTGCAATCAATGCTACTTCCTGACGTTCAGCCAATAAGGTTGCAGCAGTCTCTGGCTGAAGGCAAGGCGCAACATGAGTAGTTAGCATTAGCCAGTCTAGCGTGGTGGAAAAACGTATTAAGACTACGCATGTTTGGATGCCAGGGGACAAACTGAATAATAGATGTGAATGGAATAATGGTGCTGTCTGCCTGCTGGTTTGGGCTAGTAGAAGTGATGATTTCCTATTACCGCCCCAGTCTGATGTAAAACTGACTGATTGGTTACCGAACTGATCTACACTACAGCAGTGTTTCCTGGTTCTGGGGACCCCGAGGAGTGCACATGGCTCTTGTCCTAGTTCTACACACCTGACTCAAATAATCACAGGTTTGAGTTGGATCAGGTGTGTAGTGCTAGGGCAAAAACAAATGTTGACCTCTTTGGGTCCCCAGGGTTAGAATTCCACTGCTGTAGACTGATCCCATGTCTGAGTACTAGTTCGTTAAATGTCACTTCATGCTCTCCTACTTTGTCTCTCTAGTGTTCTGCCCCCCCCACCTGGTTGAGGTCCTAGTGTCTGCAGTCTATGGAAAGGTGGGTGACTTGTTTTGACCGTATCTTAAACCACCTTCCACATGAGGCATTCTGGAATGTTGTATATGATGAACCACTTTTCAACATCCAGTCAGGTGACAGTCCTGTCCAGTGCTCTTGGGCTGGATAAGGTCTCGTCTCCCATCGGCCCTCCTGTGGGTTGGGCAGGCACTGACAAGCCTGTTTGGTGGCAGGGGTAAGGTGGGCTGCCTGCCTGGAGGGAGGGTGTCTGGGTGGGGGGCTTGACCCCGGACCCTGGACCACTGGCTGGATGGCTGCAATGACTGAACAAAATAAAGCTGATCTCGTTTCAGAATGCTCTGCATGTAGTCTAGTTATCTAAGATTGGGATTATTTGGTTTTCAAACTGTTCTGTTTTTTTTCCCTAGCTCGTTGGCTGTTGAAGTGTTGCTGTCCTGGTGGAGTGGGAAGGTGTGTACTGGTTCCAGTTTTATAATGCACTCAGTATAGAGAACATTTAAGAACACATTCCTAATATTGAGTTTGCCCTCAACAGCCTCAATTTGTCAGGGCATGGACTCTACAAAGTGTCGAAAGCGTTCCACAGGGATGCTGGCCCATGACACAACTGTGGGTCGGCGTTGGCTGGCTGTCCTTTGGGTGGTGGACCATTCTTGATACACGCTAGAAACTGTTGCGCTTGACAAACCTAAAAGTGTTGCAGTTGACACAAACCGGTGTGCCTGGCACCTACCGTACCCCGTTCAAATGCTCTTTTGTCTTCTCCATTCACCCTCTGAATGGTGCAAATAAACAATCCACGTCTCTTCATCTCTAATTGATGTTTAACAAGAGACATCAGTGGGGAAGCTTTCGCCTGGTCAGTCTCATGGCAAGAGCAGGTGTTTGCTGTTTTGTACACTGTCTATGTATTATAATGGAAAGGGGCCCAACTTAATATTAGGAAGAAGTTCTTAATGTACGCTACTGTTGCATGGTCCTCTTGGACGTCCCACTGAACCATGCAATGTGTTCCACACCACATACTCTGACGTGATGAGTTGTCATTACCGCCCCAGTCTGATGTAAAGCTGACTGATTGGTTACCCCTCTGATCAAGTCATCTCATAGCTTGTTTCCTTGTCCCTACAGTGTCACCAGGAGTTAATTCTCACCCTATTTTTCCCCTCTAGTGCTCGTCGTGTGGTACACCGGCTCGCACTCCTGTTTGGGCAGCAAGGAAGTGGGACAGTCTCGTTGGAACTGGGAAAACCAGGCCAAGTCAATTCAACCCCTGACTATGTGTTTTGCTGAATAAATAAATCTACAAATGTGATGCTTTTTTTTTTCTTTCTTGGCAGTAGGAAATCAGACTTGGTAAATATGGCCATTTTGAATGAGCCATTTGGTGTGCTGAATTCAATACTGAACAATGACATTTCCTGTCATCTCAAATCTTTACACATTTATTCTAAGTGGTTCTAAAGCAGATGTGACCGTTTTCACTGGCTATAGAAAGCAGACTTATTTTCCTTATTTTAAGCCATTGATTTGTTTTTGAAAGGGTGTTATTGTAGGCAGCATGTTCAGGCTCCAACGCCAGGCTGGGTCAGTGTATAGATAATATATGGCATAACGGTTAATTTATGCTGCAATCCATACTGCCAATAATGGTGGATGAGGTGTTCGCTCAGGCGCTTTTCCATGTTGGGGGAAAAAGGTAAGTTTCGGTATATTTAACTGGGTGTATCACATTGACATCAATGCTATAGTTTGCCAGCTTGTACAAGCTCTGAGTTCAGTTTCAAAGGCGCTGCATTTACGGTGATGTGGCCTCTGCCGAAGTCTGGGCATTCATACTACAATCGCGGAGCCATGCAGAGTTGTCGTCAAGGAAGTGAGTTTGGGTTTATATAGAATCATATCAATGCGGCTCTGTATGAGCCCTCCGAATTGTTACACAATTTGAGACGCGCAGTGATGCGGTGGGGAGCTCAATTTGGGCTCTGACCACTACACGTTAATTTAGCGTTTGTTCTGACTGCACTACTTCCAAGGTATACCATTTTGGTTACAGAGATGAAATGATTTGTGTTTGGGGCCTGTTTCCTGGACACAGATTGAGCCTAATCCTGGACTTTATTACATTAGAATTAACATACTGTACAGTTAATATTGTTTAGTGCTGGGTTTGGTCTGCGTTCTTACGGCACCGATAACATTTTCGGATCAAGAATAAATTGCCTTTTAGATTACACATTTTCTGAAATGGTAAACCTGACCATTATAGCATGTGCTTTTATTTACAAATACTTAAATTCAATGGTGTACGCTGATTTTAGAAGGGGAAAAAGTTTAAGCCTGCGTTTACCACAGACCTTGTTCAGTGTTGATCCGAACACTCAATTTTCCCATAGGATTTGTCCATCGAACCATGGCGGAGTTTGTGCCTACAAAAAGATACCATTACTATTGCTCTCTATAGCAGCTGGGTCTAGTCTACCGAGTTAATTGAATACAAAAACAACAACCAGCAAGTGGTTTTCCTCTTTAAGGAATAGCTGGAATAGTAAAAAAGTAATCCTTCTACCTCCCCTCCCCCACCCATTAAAAAATTAAAATGGGGTGGTTGTCCCACTGGCTATCATAAATTGAATGCACTAATTTGTAAATCGCTCTGGATAAGAGCGTCTGCTAAATGACGTAAACGTAGTCTCGCTTCCTCTTCCGTCTCAAACCTCATCAGCGCACACTTTCTACATCTATCCTCTTCTAATTGCACTTCAGTTCTGTATGCAATAGTAGGATAGAATACCTGTATGTCTCTTGTGGTGAATTGGGCTAGTGCAGCAAAACACCACAGTCCTATAATCTGGGCCATAGTGGTTCGGCGAAGCTTGATCAGGAATTAAGATTATTAGTGTATAGGACAATATATATAAAAAAGTATGATTGGTATAAAATGCCTTTTATCACTCAGATAGATGGGATTTTCTGTGGCATTAAAAAGGTCTCAGTCTGACTTTGGACATGCCAAATAACCTTTCACCTGACTGCTGCTGCATGCTTTCCTTAAAGGAAAGTGCCACCTAAAACCTATATTTTGGTATTGGCAAAATGCATCATATGGGGGTGATTTCTGTATTTTGAAAGTGACATGTCTTGAGAACTTGATTGCTTACAAGGTTCATGCGAGTGACTGACTGCACAAAGGAGTAAACCCCATACCCTCATAAGCAATGTGGCAGTACACCCAGAACATTGCTCTGGGAACTAGGAGTGATACAATAGCTCCGTTTCAAGGTAGGAAGCCTTGTGTGGTATAAATCAGTCATATACAGGAACCAACCATGCTTATAACTTGTTTGCGTAGCAGTATAGAAGGACTGAAAGGGAACCTCTTTAGAGTTTGTATTGAGTTTGTGAACCTCTCCACGCATTAAAGATTACTTCATTTACTTTGAGTTTGAGTCCTTAGTGGTGAATTTACACGACAATTCCAACATTGGACTAATTAAGCAAATACCAAAATAGTTGTTGGATGGAGTTTCTTTAACTGGTTTCTAGAACTCCCTGGAAAACTGTATTTTATGGTACTATTCTGCAGTGATGAAATGAAAACCTTTTCAAGACATGAAGTCAAACAGTTACACACTAACCATGGTGGGGTGAATTTAATTGTTACACACCAACACTAACCATGGTGGGGTGAGTGAATTGAATAACAGATACATTGAAGTGAGGCACTGGTTGGCAGACAACCAACCAACCACTGTAAACAGTTCTAACTCAGTATGATGGTACTGTCTAGTAGCATCCTAACAGATCTGAGAGGTGTACTACAAAGCAGGATCAATGAGTTAGTTAGCTAATTTTGATAAACAACCCAAAATAACTTGATTTGAGTTGATTCAAAACGCTGAGCTTTAGATGTGCGTTTTGGTTGAGTCAATTAGACCACGCCCATTTCAAGCTTACCGGTATCTTTCTAAAAATGTTCTCCTGCTTTGTAGTATCCCTCTGTTTGTGATGTCATCCCTCTGTTTGTGATGTCATCCCTCTGTTTGTGATGTCATCCCTCTGTTTGTGATGTCATCCCTCTGTTTGTTGTTTGGCATGACAAGCAGTGCAGTGGCATGATGGCACAAACTGGTACCCAGACTGGCCTACTAGTGTTTCTCAACCTTTTTCTAATTAGGGACAGGAAAGCTATGTTTTGTGCGATTGTTATTATTGTTTGAGGTGACTACCAGAACATGTGAAGCTTGGATATGTGAGGTATGCGGTGAGAGCATTTGTGTCCAAACCATTACAGTGTGGAGATTGTAAAGGATATGGTCATGTGTCAAATGTTTGCAGACGAGAGAAGTATGATAATGTAGAATCTGCGAATGGAAAATGTTGCAACTGTGGTGGGGATCATACTCCGCACTTCCTTGAGTGCCCTGTTAGGGTGAAGGAGGTCGAGGTGTCAAGGGTCAGGGCTGCGCAGCGGATCTCCTATGTGGAGGCGGTGAAGAGAGTCGAAGGGGAAAGAGGCAACAGTGTTGAAGATATGGCGGTGAATGCATTGAAACCAGTTGCTAGTGTTTTAAGTCAATCGGGTGATCTGGATACACTCATTGTGAAGAAGGTGGATTTTGTGGCATTTCTAGCCACAGTGATTAATTGTACAGCACAAGTGTCCAAGAAATAGTCCGGGTAGCCGTTTGATTAGCTGTTCGGGAGTCTTATGGCTTGGGGGTAGAAGCTGTTAAGAAGCCTTTTGGACCTAGACTTGGCGCTCCGGTACCGCTAGCCGTGCGGTAGCAGAGCGAACAGTCTATGACTAGGGTGGCTGGAGTCTTTGAAACATTTTAGGGCCTTCCTCTGACACCGCCTGGTATAGAGGTCCTGGATGGCAGGAAGCTTGGCCCCAGTGATGTACTGGGCCGTACGCACTACCCTCTGTAGTGCCTTGCGGTCAGAGGCTGAGCAGTTGCCATACCAGGCAGTGATGCAACCAGTCAGGATGCTCTCAATGGTGCAGCTGTAGAACTTTTTGAGCATCTGAGGACCCATGCCAAATCTTTTCAGTCTCCCGATGGGCAATAGGCTTTGTCGTGCCCTCTTCACGACTTTCTAGGTGTGTTTGGACCATGATAGTTTGTTGGTGATGTGGACACCAAGGAACTTGAAGCTCTCAACCTGTTCCACTACAGCCCCGTCGATGAGAATGCAAACAAGACAGAGTAGTTATTTGCTCTGATTCATGTGCAGTGTTAATGAGTCTCCAGTCCTTTAGCTCACGTAGCAGACAATACCTGCTTTATGAGGTGCTACAAACCCATGGCAGTATTAAACAGATGGGTATACAGATAAGATTTAGTTGGGTCCCAGCCCATGTGGGGGTGGAGGGGAACGAGGCAGTAGATGAACAGGCTAAACAAGCACTTAGTAGTGGGGATGTTGATGTTGAAGTTTCAATGAGCAAGGCAGAGGCAAAAAGACATGCAGAGATGGCAGGAGCAGTGGAATAGAGATAATAAGGGAAAGCATTTATTTCAAGTACAGAGGAAAGTCGGGGAGGGGAGGATGGCAGGAAGGGACAGAAGAGAGGAGGCTATTTTTTACAAGATTAAGGGTGGGAGACAGCCAGTTGAATAAGACATAAAATGTGATAGGAAAGCATCCAACAGGAAAGTGTGATTATTGTCAGGAAACAGAGACCGTGGAGCATGTATTGCTACAGTGTGGTCAGTATCAAAGGGAAAGAGAGAGGATGAGATCTAGTATGAGGGAGAAGGGGATACAGGAAATTGGTTTAAAGAGTATATTGAGTAGAACGTCATTAGATATAATCTCAAATATTTTGTTATCTTTTTAAGAGCAACGGGGCTGGCAGGTACGATTTAGTTTCTCCCTATCTCTGGCCCACACTCCAGTACAGTAGGTGGCGATAATGCTCCATAACGTTGGATGCCAACCGCCGATAAACCCTACCGAAGAAGAAGAAGAAGAAGAAGAAGAAGAGCGTTTTTGTGGCTCGTCCTGTGTCAACTTGTTCATTTTCTCCTTTCAAGATGACGACGTCTCGGGAGAGAATGTGCCGCTCGGGTAAGCTGCTGACATGGTACAATGACTCACTCTGCGGCAATAAAATGATGCAAGCGAACGTTAGTTTAATAACTGGCTAGCTTGGTGTTTGTCGTTAGCGACTAGCTAACCACGTGTCATGTTGGTGTTAGCTAGTAGGCTAGCTTGCCAGTTAGTAGAAATAAGTACACCATTATTCATAGTAAACCCAACGTTAGAGGTCTGTGCTACGGTGATGATAAAATGAACTCTCTCTTACCGAATCAGCCTTTGAAGAAGACACTTCTTTACCAGATTCTGAGTAGCATTTGGCCCCTGTTTCGACCCGTTGATTCCCATACTGGTACCCTGTTCTCAATAGTGCAGTACTTATTAACATGGCTCTGGTCCAAAGTAGTACACTGTATTGGAAATACGGTGCCATTTGCGACGCTACCAATATCGTGTTCTATATGCCTGCATGTTGCCTATTTAAAAATGGAACTCCCTAACTTTTCCCCCTGATCAACAGAAATGCAGGACAGATGCCAGGGAAGTCCAGAACACATTGACATGTGAGTGCATTGACTTACCACCGGGAACATTGGCTGTGCACTGCTACTCAGCCCTTCACCTTAAAGAGATACTTTGGTATCTAAATGATGATCCTCAAAGACAAGCATATGTCTGATTTTTGGTGATGCTAACTTTGATCTGATGGCCTCCTTGCTATGTGTTCCAAAGCCTCTTGTAATATACAGGCTTGTAAGTCACTAATGTAGATGTGTCCTTTGCTTAGGTCTGCGTTGCTTGAAACATGACTTTGTGACTTCAAGGCATCTGAACAGAATCTCCACTTCGAGTTCCATTCCGGAATAGGAATGCGTGTGCTGGTGAGTTCCATTTGAGTTTGTTCACTGGTGTTCATGACAGTTCCAATGGCACCAAATCTGCTATATGGTGCACTGCTTTTGACCATAAACCGGGGTAGTAGTGCACTATATATGACTCTCTCTGGCCTTTAAATGATGATCCATTGACAAGCATATGTCTGATTGTTTTGTGAAGCTACTCTTTGTTCTGATCGGCTCGATTTAGGAACATTCTATCCTCTCATAGAAGCCAAACTATAACTAACATTATTTTGTGATTCCTTCTGTAGGATACCTGATTCCAGACCATGACACTGATGTGCTTCCTGAAAATTAAGGTTTGTGAGCTGTTAAGTCACTGGCTATATTTGCAATGTTACCCCATCTCCCTTAATGCACCTTGAAGGGTATTAGGTGGGACTTTGGATGCAGACTCTTTCACTAGCCCCTTTTGGTTAGCCGACTATTCAAGATGGCCTCTTGGAATTACTGTTTAGTTGCCATGGCTACCGGTACATGCTACAGTCCCAATGATGACAAACTTAGCTCACTTTGACCCGATGTGAAACGACATGAACTACTGAGTGACTGAAGCTAATGCAGCAGCTTTATGTTTTTAAATTGTTTACAACCAAACAGTAACTTTATTTTCTTAATTAACAGACATGGGGGTATTCCTGAGGACTACCTTCACTGGTGAGTTCTTAATCCAAAACTCCAACTGAATTCTCCACTATGTGTAGGATTGGTCTTCCACCAGTACAGTGGGGGAATCCCAAATGGCACCCTATTCCTTGTGCACTACTTTTGACCATGGCCAGTCTGTCTCGTCAAAAGTAGTGCACTGCGTAAGACTGGGAAGTGCCATTTGGGCCTAGTGTTGAACCAGTCACTTTAACACGCTGCAGTCCCAATGATGACAAACTTAGCTCACTTTGACCCGATGTGAAACGACATGAACTACTGAGTGGCTGTAGCTAATGCAGCAGTAATGTTTGATTTCTTAAGCATCGCACTAATAAAATCTATGCCTTTCATTCTACAGGGTTTGCTCTCTGTGGTCAGTGGAATTGCAACATGGACTCAAACACACTGGTAAGTTGCGGTTCTAAAACGGTCTCAAATGGCTCCCTCTATAGTACACTACTTTTGATAGAGCTTTAAGGGCCCTGGTCAAAAGTAGTGCACTAAAGGGAAGTCTTTCCCAGAATAACAATCGTTTCCTCTGCTGAACATGATGAATATTCTCTTTGGAATCTCGTTCGTCTGAACTCCTGTTGAGAAAAGGAATAGCTGACTTCAGCAGAGGACTACGTAACCCTGTCATAAGGGCTACATGTGTTACGGCTAACACCTTCCTTGTACCTATCTGGTCCTCAGAAAGACATTAACCTGACGCGTTTTGTCTTGGTAGGTTTCCTCTGTATGTGGCTGGGCAGGGAGCCGTGATGCCAGCTAGACAGGTGAGTTTGGTTAATATGAGGACGTTCAGTGACTGACTAGAGATGCGATGTCATGGGAAATGAATCTTAACCAGAGCCTTAGCCACGAGCTATTACCACCAGCCTAGTGTTAAAACTCACTGCAAACAAGTGTTGACGTTTGGTAGTCATGGTGACTCTGGCTCCTGGTGATGACACCCGCACGCGTCTTACGCCCTGCGTCAACGACAGAACCTGCAAAGGTGGACCCACTGGCGTTGCCAGGGCAACAAGGGGACGGCTCGTTGGGGTTACCAACTGTCTGATGGGACCAGAGACTAAACACATAAAATGGCTGTTAGCTCTGCATTGTTTATCTAAAATGGCCGCCATTTTGGTTTCAGTAGATGCAGAGTAATTCACAACTCTAGTAGCAGCACAAATCACTGGGGTGGATGGGCTACTCGGACGCAGTCGGTTTATTTCTCCCTAACCTGTTTCTGTTATTTTACAGTACCATCAATGCAGTTGAAGCAGGATGGAGTCTGAAGGTTAGTATTCTAACGTCCAAGTAACTCCATTCTTGACCTGATGTAGTACAGGGTCTTTGTCAGCACTTTCCCATATTTAGTCTCTCAGGGTGATAGTGCTGCTCTGGGATCAGTTCCCTTTTTATTTTAGATTATATTACCTCCCTGGTCTGATGTAACAATCAGTTTCCCCCCCTCTGATCTATCAGACAATAAAGCAGTCTTTAATGTACTGCTGGTCATGTTTATTCCTTCTCCCCTTCAGGACCTGACGGTGGTACCAGACTGGTCACTAGTAGACACTTGTTACTGCACTACCTCAAGGTGTGTATGATTTGACCTCACTTCGGTGCTTTTTTTTTTATAATGTAGAAGTGATGATTTCCTATTACCGCCCCAGTCTGATGTTAAGCTGACTGATTGGTTATCGAACTGATCTATAGAGATGGGGGGGCAACTTTGATGTACTGCTGTTTTTAGCGCATTAATTTAGATTTAAAATCTCCTCTTCCAGGTCCTAACTGTTGTACTAGACTGGCCACTAGAAGGAAACTCTTTGCTGTGAAATGAAGTCAAAGGTGTGTAATTTAAGTTATTAGGTGTGGAGGTGTAGCACAACCAGCTGGCAGATGGTGCCGTTTCATTTGTCATCTGCGTCCAACTGCAATCAATGCTACTTCCTGACGTTCAGCCAATAAGGTTGCAGCAGTCTCTGGCTGAAGGCAAGGCGCAACATGAGTAGTTAGCATTAGCCAGTCTAGCGTGGTGGAAAAATGTATTAAGACTAAGCATGTTTGGATGCCAGGGGACAAACTGAATAATAGATGTGAATGGAATAATGGTGCTGTCTGCCTGCTGGTTTGGGCTAGTAGAAGTGATGATTTCCTATTACCGCCCCAGTCTGATGTAAAACTGACTGATTGGTTACCGAACTGATCTACACTACAGCAGTGTTTCCTGGTTCTGGGGACCCCGAGGAGTGCACATGGCTCTTGTCCTAGTTCTACACACCTGACTCAAAAATTTGGTTTGCTTAATATAAGCAATTTGAAAGGATTTATACTTTTTTTAATTTTATTTTTTATTTCACCTTTATTTAACCAGGTAAACCAGTTGAGAACAAGTTCTCATTTACAACTGCGACCTGGCCAAGATAAAGCAAACAGTGCGATAAAAAACAACAACAGAGTTACATATGGGGTAAAACAAAACAAAGTCAAAAATACAACAGAAATACATATAATATACAGTGTGCAAATTTAGCAAGTTATGGAGGTAAGGCAATAAAATAGGCTATAGTGCAAAATAATTACAATTTAGTATTAACACTGGAATGATGTGCAAGAGATGATGTGCAAATAGAGATACTGGGGTACAAATGAGCTAAATAAATAACAATATAGGGATGAGGTAGTTGGGCGGGCTAATTTCAGATGGGCTGTGTACAGGTGCAGTGATCGGTAAGGTGCTCTGACAACTGATGCTTAAAGTTAGTGAGGGAGATAAGTGGCTCCAGCTTCAAATAACCACAGGTTTGAGTTGGATCAGGTGTGTAGTTCTAGGGCAAAAACAAATGTTCACCGCTTTGGGTCCCCAGGGTTAGAATTCCACTGCTGTAGACTGATCCCATGTCTGGCCACTAGTTCGTTAAATGTCACTTCATGCTCTCCTACTTTGTCCCTCTAGTGTTCTGCCCCCCCACCTGGTTGAGGTCCTAGTGTCTGCAGTCTATGGAAAGGTGGGTGACTTGTTTTGACAGTATCTCAAACCACCTTCCACATGAGGCATTCTGGAATGTCGTATGATGATGATGTTCCATCATCCAGTCAGGTGACAATCCTGTCCAGTGCTCTTGGGCTGGATAAGGTCTCGTCTCCCATCGGCCCTCCTGTGGGTTGGGCAGGCACTGACAAGCCTGTTTGGCTGCAGGGGTAAGGTGGGCTGCCTGCCTGGAGGGAGGGTGTCTGGGTGGGGGGCTTGACCCCGGACCACTGGCTGGATGGCTGCAATGACTGAACAAAATAAAGCTGATCTCGTTTCAGAATGCTCTGCATGTAGTCTAGTTATCTAAGATTGGGATTATTTGGTTTTCAAACTTCTGTTTTTTTTTTCTAGCTCGTTGGCTGTTGAAGTGTTGCTGTCCTGGTGGAGTGGGAAGGTGTGTACTGGTTACGGTTCCAGTTTTATAATGCACTCAGTATAGAGAACACATTCCTAATATTGAGTTTGCCCTCAACAGCCTCAATTTGGCAAGAGCAGGTGTTTGCTGTTTTGTACACTGTCTATGTATTATAATGGAAAGGGGGCCCAACTTAATATTAGGCCCCCTTTCTTAATGTTCTTAATGTACGCTACTGTTGCATGGTCCTCTTGGACGTCCCACTGAACCATGCAATGTGTTCCACACCACATACTCTGACGTGATGAGTTCTCATTACCGCCCCAGTCTGATGTAAAGCTGACTGATTGGTTACCCCTCTGATCAAGGCATCTCATAGCTTGTTTACTTGTCCCTACAGTGTCACCAGGATTTAATGCTCACCCTATTTTTCCCCTCTAGTGCTCGTGGTGTACACCGGCTCGCACTCCTGTTTGGGCAGCAAGGAAGTGGGACAGTCTTGTTGGAACTGGGAAAACCAGGCCAAGTCAATTCAACCCCTGACTATGTGTTTTGCTGAATAAATAAATCTACAAATGTGATGCTTTTTTTTTTTTTCTTGGCAGTAGTAAATCAGACTTGGTAAATATGGCCATTTTGAATGAGCCATTTGGTGTGCTGAATTCAATACTGAACAATGACATTTCCGGTCATCTCAAATCTTTACACATTTATTCTAAGTGGTTCTAAAGCAGATGTGACCGTTTTCACTGGCTATAGAAAGCAGACTTATTTTCCTTATTTTAAGCCATTGATTTGTTTTTGAAAGGGTGTTATTGTAGGCAGCATGTTTAGGCTCCAACGCCAGGCTGGGTCAGTTTATAGATAATATATGGCATAACGGTTAATTTATGCTGCAATCCATACTGCCAATAATGGTGGATGAGGTGTTCGCCCAGGCGCTTTTCCATGTTGGGGGAAAAGGTATGTTTCGGTATATTTAACTGGGTGGATCACATTGACATCAATGCTATAGTTTGCCAGCTTGTACAAGCTCTGAGTTCAGCTTCAAAGGCGCTGCATTTACGGTGATGTGGCCTCTGCCGAAATCTGGGCATTCATACTACAATCGCGGAGCCATGCAGAGTTGTCAAGGAAGTGAGTTTGGGTTTATATAGAATCATATCAATGCGGCTCTGTATGAGCCCTCCGAATTGTTACACAATTTGAGACGCACAGTGATGAGGTGGGGAGCTCAATTTGGGCTCTGACCACTACAAGTTAATTTAGCGTTTTGTTCTGACTGCACTACTTCCAAGGTATAACATTTTGGTTAAAGAGATGAAATGATTTGTTTTTGGGGCCAGTTTCCTGGACACAGATTGAGCCTAATCCTGGACTCCATTACATTAGAATTAACATACTGTACAGTTAAAGCTGTTTAGTGCTGGGTTTGGTCTGCGTTCTAACGGCACCGATAATATTTTCGGATCAATAATAAATTGCCTTTTAGATTACACATTTTCTGAAATGGTAAACCTGACCATTATAGCATGTGCTTTTATTTTATTACAAATACTTACATTCAATGGTGTTAAATGATTTTAGAAAAATAAACAAGATTTCAGCCTGCGTTTACCACAGACCTTGTTCAGTGTTGATCCGAACACTCAATTTTCCCATAGGATTTGTCCATCGAACCATGGCGGAGTTTGTGCCTACAAAAAGATACCATTACTATTGCTCTCTATAGCAGCTGGGTCTAGTCTACCGAGTTAATTGAATACAAAAAAAAAACCCAGCGAGTGGTTTTCCTCTTTAAGGAATACATTTACATTTACATTTTAGTCATTTAGCAGACGCTCTTATCCAGAGCGACTTACAGGAGCAATTAGGGTTAAGTGCCTTGCTCAAGGGCACATTAACGTCATTTAGCAGACGCTCTTAGCCAGAGCGACTCACAAATTGGTGCGTTCACCCTATAGCCAGTGGGATAACCACTTTACAATTGGGGGGTAGAAGGATTCCTTTATCCTATCCCAGGTATTCCTTGAAGAGGTGGGGTTTCAAATGTCTCCGGAAGGTGGTGAGTGACTCCGCTGTCCTGGCGTCGTGAGGGAGCTTGTTCCACCATTGGGGTGCCAGAGCAGCGAACAGTTTTGACTGGGCTGAGCGGGAACTGTGCTTCCGCAGAGGAAGGGGAGCCAGCAGGCCAGAGGTGGATGAGCGCAATGCCCTCGTTTGGGTGTAGGGACTGATCAGAGCCTGAAGGTACAGAGGTGCCGTTCCCCTCACTGCTCCATAGGCAAGCACCATGGTCTTGTAGCGGATGCGAGCTTCAACTGGAAGCCAGTGGAGTGTGCGGAGGAGGGGGGTGACGTGAGAGAACTTGGGAAGGTTGAACACCAGATGGGCTGCGGCATTCTGGATGAGTTGTAGGGGTTTAATGGCACAGGCAGGGAGGCCATCCAACAGCGAGTTGCAGTAGTCCAGACGGGAGATGACAAGTGCCTGGATTAGGACCTGTGAATAGTAAATACCTGGAATACCTGGAATAGTAAAAAAGTAATCCTTCTACCCCACCCCAATAAAAAATTAAAATGGGGTGGTTGTCCCACTGGCTATCATAAATTGAATGCACTAGTTTGTAAATCGCTCTGGATAAGAGCGTCTGCTAAATGACGTAAACGTAGTATCGCTTCCTCTTCCGTCTCAAACCTCATCAGCGCACACTTTCTACATCTATCCTCTTCTAATTGTACTTCAGTTCTGTATGCAATAGTAGGATAGAATACCTGTATGTCTCTTGTGGTGAATTGGGCTAGTGCAGCAAAACACCACTGTCCTATAATCTGGGCCATAGTGGTTCGGCAAAGCTTGATCAGGAATTAAGATTATTAGTGTATGGGACAATATATATTTTTTAAAAAGTATGATTGGTATAAAATGCCTTTTATCACTCAGATGGATGGGATTTTCTGTGGCATTAAAAAGGTCTCAGTCTGACTTTGGACATGCCAAATAACCTTTCACCTGACTGCTGCTGCATGCTTTCCTTAAAGGAAAGTGCCACCTAAAACCTATATTTTGGTATTGGAAAAATATGGGGTGATTTCTGTATTTTGAAAGTGACATGTCTTGAGAACTTGATTGCTTACAAGGTTCATGCGAGTGACTGACTGCACAAAGGAGTAAACCCCATACCCTCATAAGCAATGTGGCAGTACACCCAGAACATTGCTCTGGGAACTAGGAGTGATACAATAGCTCCGTTTCAAGGTAGGAAGCCTTGTGTGGTATAAATCAGTCATATACAGGAACCAACCATGCTTATAACTTGTTTGCGTAGCAGTATAGAAGGACTGAAAGGGAACCTCTTTAGAGTTTGTATTGAGTTTGTGAACCTCTCCACGCATTAAAGATTACTTCATTTACTTTTGAGTTTGAGTCCTTAGTGGTGAATTTACACGACAATTCCAACATTGGACTAATTAAGCAAATACCAAAATAGCTGTTGGATGGAGTTTCTTTAACTGGTTTCTAGAACTCCCTGGAAAACTGTATTTTATGGTACTATTCTGCAGTGATGAAATGAAAACCTTTTCAAGACATGAAGTCAAACAGTTACACACTAACCATGGTGGGGTGAGTGAATTTAATAAATAGTTACACACCAACACTAACCATGGTGAGGTATGAATTTAATAAATAGTTACACACCAACACTAACCATGGTGGGGTGAGTGAATTGAATAACAGATACATTGAAGTGAGGCACTGGTTGGCAGACAACCAACCAACCACTGTAAACAGTTCTAACTCAGTATGATGGTACTGTCTAGTAGCATCCTAACAGATCTGAGAGGTGTACTACAAAGCAGGATCAATGAGTTAGTCAGCAAATTTTGATAATCAACCCTAAATAACTTGATTTGAGTTGATTCAAAACGCTGAACTTAGATATGCGTTTTGGTTGTTGAGTAAATTAGACCACGCCCATTTCAAGCTTACCGGTATCTTTCTAAAAATGTTCTCCTGCTTTGTAGCATCCCTCTGTTTGTGATGTCATCCCTCTGTTTGTGATGTCATCCCTCTGTTTGTGATGTCATCCCTCTGTTTGTGATGCCATCCCTCTGATTGTGATGTCATCCCACTCCTTGTTGTTTGGCATGACAAGCAGTGCAGTGGCCTGATGGCACAAACTGGTACCCAGACTGGCCTACTAGTGTTTCTCAACCTTTTTCTAATTAGGGACAGGAAAGCTATGTTTTGTGCGATTGTTATTATTGTTTGAGGTGACTACCAGAACATGTGAAGCTTGGATATGTGAGGTATGCGGTGAGAGCATTTGTGTCCAAACCATTACAGTGTGGAGATTGTAAAGGATATGGTCATGTGTCAAATGTTTGCAGACGAGAGAAGTTTGATATTGTAGAATCTGCGAATGGAAAATGTTGCAACTGTGGTGGGGATCATACTCCGCACTTCCTTGAGTGCCCTGTTAGGGTGAAGGAGGTCGAGGTGTCAAGGGTCAGGGCTGCGCAGCGGATCTCCTATGTGGAGGCGGTGAAGAGAGTCGAAGGGGAAAGAGGCAACAGTGTTGAAGATATGGCGGTGAATGCATTGAAACCAGTTGCTAGTGTTTTAAGTCAATCGGGTGATCTGGATACACTCATTGTGAAGAAGGTGGATTTTGTGGCATTTCTAGCCACAGTGATTAATTGTACAGCACAAGTGTCCAAGAAATAGTCCGGGTAGCCATTTGATTCGCTGTTCGGGAGTCTTATGGCTTGGGGGTAGAAGCTGTTAAGAAGCCTTTTGGACCTAGACTTGGCGCTCCGGTACCGCTTGCCGTGCGGTAGCAGAGCGAACAGTCTATGACTAGGGTGGCTGGAGTCTTTGAAACATTTTAGGGCCTTCCTCTGACACCGCCTGGTATAGAGGTCCTGGATGGCAGGAAGCTTGGCCCCAGTGATGTACTGGGCCGTACGCACTACCCTCTGTAGTGCCTTGCGGTCAGAGGCTGAGCAGTTTCCATACCAGGCAGTGATGCAACCAGTCAGGATGCTCTCAATGGTGCAGCTGTAGAACTTTTTGAGGATCTGAGGACCCATGCCAAATCTTTTCATTCTCCCGATGGGCAATAGGCTTTGTCGTGCCCTCTTCACGACTTTCTAGGTGTGTTTGGACCATGATAGTTTGTTGGTGATGTGGACACCAAGGAACTTGAAGCTCTCAACCTGTTCCACTACAGCCCCGTCGATGAGAATGCAAACAAGACAGAGTAGTTATTTGCTCTGATTCATGTGCAGTGTTAATGAGTCTCCAGTCCTTTAGCTCACGTAGCAGACAATACCTGCTTTATGAGGTGCTACAAACCCATGGCAGTATTAAACAGATGGGTATACAGATAAGATTTAGTTGGGTCCCAGCCCATGTGGGGGTGGAGGGGAACGAGGCAGTAGATGAACAGGCTAAACAAGCACTTAGTAGTGGGGATGTTGATGTTGAAGTTTCAATGAGCAAGGCAGAGGCAAAAAGACATGCAGAGATGGCAGGAGCAGTGGAATAGAGATAATAAGGGAAAGCATTTATTTCAAGTACAGAGGAAAGTCGGGGAGGGGAGGATGGCAGGAAGGGACAGAAGAGAGGAGGCTATTTTTTACAAGATTAAGGGTGGGAGACAGCCAGTTGGATAAGACATTAAATGTGATAGGAAAGCATCCAACAGGAAAGTGTGATTATTGTCAGGAAACAGAGACCGTGGAGCATGTATTGCTACAGTGTGGTCAGTATCAAAGGGAAAGAGAGAGGATGAGATCTAGTATGAGGGAGAAGGGGATACAGGAAATTGGTTTAAATAGTATATTGAGTAGAACGTCATTAGATATAATCTCAAATATTTTGTTATCTTTTTAAGAGCAACGGGGCTGGCAGGTAGGATTTAGTTTCTCCCTGTCTCTGGCCCACACTCCAGTACAGTAGGTGGCGATAATGCGCCATAACGTTGGATGCCAACCGCCGATAAACCCTACCGAAGAAGAAGAAGATCGTTTTTGTGGCTCGTCCTGTGTAAACTTGTTCATTTTCTCCTTTCAAGATGCGGACGTCTCGGGAGAGAATGTGCCGCTCGGGTAAGCTGCATGCTGCTGACATGGTACAATGACTCACTCTGCGGCAATAAAATGATGCAAGCGAACGTTAGTTTAATAACTGGCTAGCTTGGTGTTTGTCGTTAGCGACTAGCTAACCACGTGTCATGTTGGTGTTAGCTAGTAGGCTAGCTTGCCCGTTAGTAGAAGTACACCATTATTCATAGTAAACCCAACGTTAGAGGTCTGTGCTACGGTGATGATAAAATGAACTCTCTCTTACCGAATCAGCCTTTGAAGAAGACACTTCTTTACCAGATTCTGAGTAGCATTTGGCCCCTGTTTCGACCCGTTGATTCCCATACTGGTACCCTGTTCTCAATAGTGCAGTACTTATTAACATGGCTCTGGTCCAAAGTAGTACACTGTATTGGAAATACGGTGCCATTTGCGACGCTACCAATATCGTGTTCTATATGCCTGCATGTTGCCTATTTAAACATGGAACTCCCTAACTTTTCCCCCTGATCAACAGAAATGCAGGACAGATGCCAGGGAAGTCCAGAACACATTGACATGTGAGTGCATTGACTTACCACCGGGAACATTGGCTGTGCACTGCTACTCAGCCCTTCACCTTAAAGAGATACTTTGGTATCTAAATGATGATCCTCAAAGACAAGCATATGTCTGATTTTTGGTGATGCTAACTTTGATCTGATAGCCTCCTTGCTATGTGTTCCAAAGCCTCTTGTAATATACAGGCTTGTAAGTCACTAATGTAGATGTGTCCTTTGCTTAGGTCTGCGTTGTTTGCAACATGACTTTGTGACTTCAAGGCATCTGAACAGAATCTCCACTTTGAGTTCCATTCCGGAATAGGAATGCGTGTGCTGGTGAGTTCCATTTGAGTTTGTTCACTGGTGTTCATGACAGTTCCAATGGCACTAAATCTGCTATATGGTGCACTGCTTTTGACCATAAACCGGGGTAGTAGTGCACTATATATATGACTCTCTCTGGCCTTTAAATGACGATCCATTGACAAGCATATGTCTAATTGTTTTGTGAAGCTACTCTTTGTTCTGATCGGCTCGATTTAGGAACATTCTATCCTCTCATAGAAGCCAAACTATAACTAACATTATTTTGTGATTCCTTCTGTAGGATACCTGATTCCAGACCATGACACTGATGTGCTTTCTGAAAATTCAGGTTTGTGAAATGTTAAGTCACTGGCTACATTTGAAATGTTACCCCATCTCCCTTAATGCACCTTGAAGGGTATTGGTGGGACTTTGGATGCAGACTCTTTCACTAGCCCCTTTTGGTTGGCCGACTATTCAAGATGGCCTCTTGGAATTACTGTTTAGTTGCCATGGCTACCGGTACATGCTACAGTCCCAATGATGACAAACTTAGCTCACTTTGACCCGATGTGAAACGACATGAACTACTGAGTGACTGTAGCTAATGCAGCAGTAATGTTTGATTTCTTAAGCGTCGTACTAATAAAATCTATGCCTTTCATTCTACAGGGTTTGCGCTCTGTGGTCAGTGGAATTGCAACATGGACTCAAACACACTGGTAAGTTGCGGTTCTAAAACGGTCTCAAATGGCTCCCTCTATAGTACACTACTTTTGATAGAGCTTTAAGGGCCCTGGTCAAAAGTAGTGCACTAAAGGGAAGTCTTTCCCAGAATAACAATCGTTCTCTGCGACCACATGATAAACCTTTTTGGAATCTCGTTCGTCTGAATTCCTGTTGATGTTAAATGACCTGACACCCTGCAGCGTAGTAAAGAACGCTCGCTTGACTGTTGTTGCAGTCTAGTTACACGTCCTCCATTTTGTTTTACAGTTGACTGTCCTGAAACAAGATGGCTGGTGTTCTGGGCTGCTCTAAGCTATGCATGTAAGGAGCCATCCAGTCTAAATGGATATTTTAATACCAGTGTCTTAACTTGTCCTAAAAGTGGTAGTTCCAATTATCAATGTGTAGTTTGATGTCCTTTTTAAATATAGTATTGGTATGTACACAACTTAACTTAGCTGAACGCAACACCTTTGTAGTTTGAGTTATCTTGTCCCTCTGCTGAACATGATGAATATTCTCTTTGGAATCTTGTTCGTCTGAACTCCTGTTGAGAAAAGGAATAGCGGACTTCAGCAGAGGACTACGTAACCCTGTCATAAGGGCTACTTATGTTACGGCTAACACCTTCCTTGTACCGATCTGGTCCTCAGAAAGACATTAACCTGACGCGTTTTGTCTTGGTAGGTTTCCTCTGTATGTGGCTGGGCAGGGAGCCGTGATGGCAGCTAGACGGGTGAGTTTTGGTTAATATGAGGACGTTCAGTGACTGAATAGAGATGCGATGTCATGGGAGATGAATCTTAACCAGAGCCTTAGCCACGAGCTATTACCACCAGCCTAGTGTTAAAACTCACTGCAAACAAGTGTTGACGTTTGGTAGTCATGGTGACTCTGGCTCCTGGTGATGACACCCGCACGCGTCTTACGCCCTGCGTCAACGACAGAACCTGCAAAGGTGGACCCACTGGCGTTGCCAGGGCAACAAGGGGACGGCTCGTTGGGGTTACCAACTGTCTGATGGGACCAGAGACAAAACACATAAAATGGCTGTTGACTCTGCATTGTTTATCTAAAATGGCCGCCATTTTGGTTTCAGTAGATGCAGAGTAATTCACAACTCTAGTAGCAGTCAAATCACTGGGGTGGATGAGCTACTCGGATTAGTCGGTTTATTTCTCCCTAACCTGTTTCTGTTATTTTACAGTACCATCAATGCAGTTGAAGCAGGATGGAGTCTGAAGGTTAGTATTCTAACGTCCAAGTAACTCCATTCTTGACCTGATGTAGTACAGGGTCTTGGTCAGCACTTTCCCATATTTAGTCTCTCAGGGTGATAGTGCTGCTCTGGGATCAGTTCCCTTTTTATTTTAGATTATATTACCTCCCTGGTCTGATGTAACAATCAGTTTCCCCCCCTCTGATCTATCAGACAATAAAGCAGTCTTTAATGTACTGCTGGTCATGTTTATTCCTTCTCCCCTTCAGGACCTGACGGTGGTACCAGACTGGTCACTAGTAGACACTTGTTACTGCACTACCTCAAGGTGTGTATGATTTGACCTCACTTCGGTCCTTTTTTTTATAATGTAGAAGTGATGATTTCCTATTACCGCCCCAGTCTGATGTTAAGCTGACTGATTGGTTATCGAACTGATCTATAGAGATGGGGGGGCAACTTTGATGTACTGCTGTTTTTAGCGCATTAATTTAGATTTAAAATCTCCTCTTCCAGGTCCTAACTGTTGTACTAGACTGGCCACTAGAAGGAAACTCTTTGCTGTGAAATGAAGTCAAAGGTGTGTAATTTAAGTTATTAGGTGTGGAGGTGTAGCACAACCAGCTGGCAGATGGTGCCGTTTCATTTGTCATCTGCGTCCAACTGCAATCAATGCTACTTCCTGATGTTCAGCCAATAATGTTGCAGCAGTCTCTGGCTGAAGGCAAGGCGCAACATGAGTAGTTAGCATTAGCCAGTCTAGCGTGGTGGAAAAACGTATTAAGACTACGCATGTTTGGATGCCAGGGGACAAACCGAATAATAGATGTGACTGGAATAATGGTGCTGTCTGCCTGCTGGTTTGGGCTAGTAGAAGTGATGATTTCCTATTACCGCCCCAGTCTGATGTAAAACTGACTGATTGGTTAACGAACTGATCTACTCTACAGCAGTGTTTCCTGGTCCTGGGGACCCCGAGGAGTGCACATGGCTCTTGTCCTAGTTCTACACACCTGACTCAAAAATCAGTTGGTTCTTATGCTTAATATAAGCAAGCTTTGAGTCCCCAGGATTATAAAGATTACTATTTTTCTAATTTTAATTTTTTATTTCACCTTTGTCTATTATAACCAGGTAGACCAGTTGAGAACAAGTTCTCATTTTTTCGAACTGATCTATCGCCAGAGCAGTGTTTCACAATCCTGGTTCTGGGGACCTATATGTAAAGCTGTTAGACAACAGCCAATTCGATTTTCACTAATAGTGTTGTAAATACAGAACAAAGTCAAAACTACGAACAGGAAACTGCTAAACCATTGTGCATTTACAAAGTTATAGATCTAGGGCAATCATTTAGTTGTGATTCATACTGTTAAAATAATTACAATTTAGTATTAACACTGGAAGTGATCACAATGCTCTGCTCATTGTTGTACTTGTAAACAAACGTGAGCTAACTACCGTAAATAACATTTGACAGGTGAAATTAGGCGTTAATTTATCAATGTACTGCTGTACGGCCTGCAGGTATCTTAAGTAGCTACACATGATCAACATGATGACTTCAAATATGAATTAGGAGAGTATTTGAAAAGTCGCTCCAGCTTTTCAACTCCCCAGTTCGGTTACACCCAAGGCCAGTTCTAGGGCAGAAACAAATGTTGACCTCTTTGGGTCCCCAGGGTTAGAATTCCACTGCTGTAGACTGATCCCATGTCTGGCTACTAGTTCGTTAAATGTCACTTCATGCTCTCCTACTTTGTCCCTCTAGTGTTCTGCCCCCCCCACCTGGTTGAGGTCCTAGTGTCTGCAGTCTATGGAAAGGTGGGTGACTTGTTTTGACCGTATCTTAAACCACCTTCCACATGAGGCATTCTGGAATGTCGTATGATGAAGCATTACTTACAACATCCAGTCAGGTGACAATCCTGTCCAGTGCTCTTGGGCTGGATAAGGTCTCGTCTCCCATCGGCCCTCCTGTGGGTTGGGCAGGCACTGACAAGCCTGTTGATGGAGCAGGGGTAAGGTGGGCTGCCTGCCTGGAGGGAGGGTGTCTGGGTGGGGGGCTTGACCCCGGACCCTGGACCACTGGCTGGATGGCTGCAATGACTGAACAAAATAAAGCTGATCTCGTTTCAGAATGCTCTGCATGTAGTCTAGTTATCTAAGATTGGGATTATTTGGTTTTCAAACTGTTCTGTTTTTTTTTTCTAGCTCGTTGGCTGTTGAAGTGTTGCTGTCCTGGTGGAGTGGGAAGGTGTGTACTGGTTCCAGTTTTATAATGCACTCAGTATAGAGAACATTTAAGAACACATTCCTAATATTGAGTTTGCCCTCAACAGCCTCAATTTGTC
Organism: Coregonus clupeaformis; assembly: GCF_020615455.1. NCBI lineage: Eukaryota > Metazoa > Chordata > Actinopteri > Salmoniformes > Salmonidae > Coregonus > Coregonus clupeaformis. The sequence goes on along the minus strand of NW_025535949.1, from coordinate 30,199 downwards.
AGGGCATGGACTCTACAAAGTGTCGAAAGCGTTCCACAGGATGCTGGCCCATGACACAACTGTGGGTCGGCGTTGGCTGGCTGTCCTTTGGGTGGTGGACCATTCTTGATACACGCTAGAAACTGTTGCGCTTGACAAACCTAAAAGTGTTGCAGTTGACACAAACCGGTGTGCCCGGCACCTATCGTACCCCCGTTCAAATGCTCTTTTTGTCTTCTCCATTCACCCTCTGAATGGCGCAAATAAACAATCCATGTCTCTTCATCTCTAATTGATGTTTAACAAGAGACATCAGTGGGGAAGCTTTCGCCTGGTCAGTCTGTCATGGCAAGAGCAGGTGTTTGCTGTTTTGTACACTGTCTATGTATTATAATGGAAAGGGGGCCCAACTTAATATTAGGAAGTTTCAAGTTCTTAATGTACGCTACTGTTGCATGGTCCTCTTGGACGTCCCACTGAACCATGCAATGTGTTCCACACCACATACTCTGACGTGATGAGTTCTCATTACACGCCCCAGTCTGATGTAAAGCTGACTGATTGGTTACCCCTCTGATCAAGGCATCTCATAGCTTGTTTCCTTGTCCCTACAGTGTCACCAGGATTTAATTCTCACCCTATTTTTCCCCTCTAGCGCTCGTCGTGTTCTACACCGGCTCGCACTCCTGTTTGGGCAGCAAGGAAGTGGGATAGTCTCGTTGGAACTGGGAAAACCAAGTCAATTCAACCCCTGACTGTGTTTTGCTGAATAAATAAATCTACAAATGTGATGCTTTTTTCTTTCTTGTCAGTAGGAAATCAGACTTGGTCCATTTGGCCATTTTGAATGGTGTGCTGAATTCAATACTGAACAATTACATTTCCGGTCATCTCAAATCTTTACACATTTATTCTAAGTGGTTCTAAAGCAGATGTGACCGTTTTCACTGGCTATAGAAAGCAGACTTATTTTCCTTATTTTAAGCCATTGATTTGTTTTTGAAAGGGTGTTATTGTAGGCAGCATGTTTAGGCTCCAACGCCAGGCTGGGTCTGTTTATAGATAATATATGGCATAACGGTTAATTTATGCTGCAATCCATACTGCCAATAATGGTGGATGAGGTGTTCGCTCAGGCGCTTTTCCATGTTGGGGAAAAAGGTATGTTTCGGTATATTTAACTGGGTGTATCATTGACATCAATGCTATAGTTTGCCAGCTTGTACAAGCTCTGAGTTCAGCTTCAAAGGCGCTGCATTTACGGTGATGTGGCCTCTGCCGAAGTCTGGGCATTCATACTACAATCGCGGAGCCATGCAGAGTTGTCGTCAAGGAAGTGAGTTTGGGTTTATATAGAATCATATCAATGCGGCTCTGTATGAGCCCTCCGAATTATTTCACAGTTTGAGACGCACAGTGATGCGGTGGGGAGCTCAATTTGGGCTCTGACCACTACAAGTTAATTTAGCGTTTGTTCTGACTGCACTACCAAGGTATACCATTTTGGTTACAGAGATGTAATGACTTGTTTTGGGCCTGTTTCCTGGACACAGATTGAGCCTAATCCTGGACTGCATTACATTAGAATTAACATACTGTACAGTGAATATTGTTTTGTGCTGGGTTTGGTCTGCGTTCTAACGCACCGATAACATTTTCGGATCAAGAATAAATTGCCTTTTAGAATACACATTTTCTGAAATGGTAAACCTGACCATTATAGCATGTGCTTTTTTTACAAATACTTAAATTCAATGGTGTAAGCTGATTTTAGAAAAATAAACAAGATTTAAGCCTGCGTTTACCACAGACCTTGTTCAGTGTTGATCCGAACACTCAATTTTCCCATAGGATTTGTCCATCGAACCATGGCGGAGTTTGTGCCTACAAAAAGATACCATTACTATTGCTCTCTATAGCAGCTGGGTCTAGTCTACCGAGTTAATTGAATACAACAACAAAAAACCAGCAAGTGGTTTTCCTCTTTAAGGAATACCTGGAATAGTAAAAAAGTAATCATTCTACCCACAGAGGGGGCCCCCATTAAAAAATTAAAATGGGGTGGTTGTCCCACTGGCTATCATAAATTGAATGCACTAATTTTTAAATCGCTCTGGATAAGAGCGTTGTTATGGGTGGAAGATGGCACATTGATGCCATCTGTTGGTAAATGTTCATTACTGCAACTCCAGTGTTTTACCGGTGTACTTGAGATACCCGGATGTATTGCAATATACTGAACAGGACTGGTTACTCGCATCAATGCCTCTGCCTCGTTATTTAACATTCAAACATGGTGTCAGAGTCGGATAACTAACCATGCTTTCCGCAAATTAGAGTCACCTGTTCTGGTTTTAAAAAGCTTAGTTGAGTAAAACTTCTCCGGAATTGTCCTTAGCTAGATTGAGTTTGCTAGTTAGCTTCAGTGTTGTTAGCAGCGTTTAGACATGGCAGCTAACATTTCCCCTCCCGCCGTTATGAAGCTCAGCGGAGATTGGAGCACAAACTGGGATACGTTTAGAGGTGAATGGGAGGACTATGCACTAGCAACGGGACTTCGGGAAAAGGACGATGAGGTAGTGGCTGCCACTTTGAGGACTATAATGGGAGCAGAATGCCGACACGTATACAAACACAACCTGAACCTAACAGCAGCTCAGCAAGGTAACGCTACAGCTATTCTTGATGCTCTCGAACTTTACTTTAAGCCAGCAAAGAACGTTATCTACGAGCGTTATGTTTTCGGTTGTTACAAACAGGAGGACGGGGAGTCCATTGACAGCTTTGTCACTAAGCTAAGGGAAAAGGCAGCTACATGTGACTATGGTGCTTTAACGGGGAGTCCATTGACAGCTTTGTCACTAGGCTAAGGGAAAAGGCAGCTACATGTGACTATGGTGCTTTAACGGGGAGTCCATTGACAGCTTTGTCACTAAGCTAAGGGAAAAGGCAGCTACATGTGACTATGGTGCTTTAACGGGGAGTCCATTGACAGCTTTGTCACTAGGCTAAGGGAAAAGGCAGCTACATGTGACTATGGTGCTTTAAGAGATGAACTGATCAGAGACAAGATAGTGCTTGGCATAACTAATGAGGGCACCCGCAGACGTTTGCTGAGAGAACGTGACCTGACACTAGTCTTGGCAGTGGAGACATGCCGTGCAGCAGAGCTTACGGATATACAGATAAGGTCCATGGAGCTAGAAAGGCAACATATGGACAATGTCAATGCTACATTCAGGCAGCCAATAAAGAAATTCCCTTTTGCCACAGCTAATGCTAATACTACAGCCAACTCTGCAGTAGACAACCCCAATGCATGCCGATATTGTGGCATTTCTCATGGACGAGGAAAAGAACACTGCCCAGCCTATGGAAAAATATGCAAATCCTGTGGTACAGCTAATCACTTCGCAAGGGCCTGCATGAAAAGCAAGAGAAAGGAGGGTAAAGTGCACTCCATTGAAATAAACACAGATGAAGGGAACAACAGCACAGAGGATGTATATGCTAGCGAGTGCATAGGGGCAGTAAGGGCAAAAGGAAAAAAAATGGTTTGTCACTCTGCTACTTAATAATAAACCACAGCAATGCCAGCTAGATTCAGGGGCCACATGTAACGTTATGAGCCTTAAAGATAAAAAGGAGGCTCGCGCCCAGAGACAAACTCACACAGAGTAGCACCAAGCTGAAACTGTATTCAGGCCAGTTCATGACCTCTTTAGGCCTGTTTGTGACAGAGTGTGTTTTACGTGGCCAGAAACACACTCTTGAGTTTGAAATAGTTGAGGCTAGTCAACAGCCATTACTGTCAGGTTCTACATGCGAGCGCCTTGGGCTTATTAACTTCACCATCCCAGCTGATCTTAACATTATAGACAAAGTCCAGGCTGGGCCCCTGAGCAAGGAGACTCTCTTAAGCAAGTACCATGATGTCTTCAACGCACCAGTCGAGTCAGTTCCCGGCGAAGTCCACTTTGAGTTGGATGCAGCAATCCAGCCTGTCCAGTGTGCACCTCGCAATGTACCAGTGGCCATGAAAGCAGCTACAAAGGCTCAGCTTGACAAATACGAAGCAGATGGCCACATCATATCCGTCACCGAGCCTACAGACTGGATAAGTAATATGGTTATCGTCAAGAAACCAGACAAGCTACGGATATGCATAGATTCTAAACACCTCAACCGGGCTCTGAGACGTTCACATTACATTATGCCCACGTTGGAGGATGTTCTTTACAAGCTCCCAAAGGCCAGAGTCTTCACGCTCGTGGACGCCAGAGATGCCTTCCTGCAGTGCAAGCTTGACGAGCCCAGCAGCTACATGACCACCTTTTGGACACCCTGGGGCAGGAAGAGGTGGTTGAAGCTCCCGCTTTGGTGTCTCCGTGGCTCCAGAGGTGTATCAGCGGAAACAGCACGAGCTGTTGATGGGACTCAGCGGCGTGGAACCCATAGCAGATGACATCCTCGTAGTGGGCTGTGGGGACAGTGATGAGGAGGCAGAATGTGACCATGACGATCAAGCTGCTGGCCCTGATGGTCAGATGCAGACAGGTCAAGCTAAGGCTAAGCATAAAAAAGCTTCAGTTTAAAGTGCCAGAGGTTCGCTTTCATGGGCACATCTTGTCCTCCACCGATTGAAGGCGGATCCAGAAAAAGTGAAGGCTGTCTTGGATATGCCTCACCCATCTGACGTGAAGGCAGTGCAGCGCTTCGTCGGATTCGTCACCTACCTGGCCAAGTTCCTACCGCGGCTCTCTGAAGTGTGTGAACCACTAAGGAGGCTCATGGACAAGGACACCATCTGGCATTGGCTCCCAAAACATGACACAGCGGTGAGGGAAATAAAACAACTGGTCACCCAGACACCTGTACTGCGATACTACGATGTGTCAAAACCTGTCACGATTCAGAGTGACTCAAGCCAGTATGGACTGGGCTGTTGCCTCATGCAAGAGGGCCAGCCTGTGGCATTCGCCTCTAGGGCACTCACTCCAACAGAGCAGAACTATGCCCAGATAGAGAAGGAGTGCCTCAGCATTGTGTTTGCATGCCAACGCTTCCACCACTACCTGTACGGGCGTGACAATATTACCGCAGAGACAGATCACAAGCCCCTTATTGCTATATTCAGCAAGCCTCTCCTGAATGCCCCGAAAGCGACTGCAGAGCATGCTACTGGCCCTACAAAACTACAACCTCAAGGTGGTGTATAAGCCAGGGCCAGAGATGTATGTGAGTGACACGCTTAGCAGGGCTACTGCATCAGGCACTCACACACGCTCCATGCATGAACAACACGCAGTGTGCAGCTTACAAACAGAGCAAGTGGATGTTGAACACATCAACCAGGCTGACTACCTCAATGTTACGGACCAGCGCCTTATACAAATCAGACAGCACACAGACAGGGACGAGCAACTCCAGGCATTGAGGTCTGTGATTCTGATGGGCTGGCCCGACTGCAAGGGAAGAAACTGCTTTAGCCACCAGAGAATATTGGCCAGTGAAAGAAGAGCTCAGTGTTCAAAACGGAGTAATATTCAAGGGTCAGAGAGTCGTTATTCCCCGGTCTCTGCGCCCTGAGATGTTGGCGCGCGTGCACTCAAGTCACATAGGAGGTGAGGCCTGTTACAGACAAGCACGTGACACACTGTATTGGCCAGGAATGCAGAGTGAAATCAAAGACTATGTCAGTAAATGCACAATCTGCAACGAATATGCCATTGAGCAACAGAGAGAGACGATGATGTCCCACGAGCTACCAATGCGCCCCTGGCAGATAGTAAGTCTAGATCTCTTCCAGCACAGTGGCAAAGACTTTCTGCTGGTAGTTGATCATTACTCAGACTTCTGGGAGATTGACCTCCTCCCCGACCTCTCAGCAGAGACAACGATCAAACGCTGCAAGGCTCAGTTTGCCCGCTATGGCCAGCCAGATAGGGTAATTTCAGATAATGGACCCCAATTCTCCGGATGTGAGTTCCGAAAATTTGCTGCAGAATGGGAATTCGAGCACGATCACTTCATCACCACGACACCCAAAAGCTAATGGGAAGGCTGAGTCGGCAGTCAAAATTGCAAAGAACCTCTGCAAAAAAGCTCTGCGAGAGGGCAAAGATGCCTGGAAAGCAATCCTGCAATGGCGCAATACCCCGACAGAAGGCATGGATAGCAGCCCGGCCCAGCGCCTCATGGCACGGCGTTTAAAAGCAGCTCTGCCAGTAGCAAGCACTCTCCTGGAGCCATGTGTGGTGACAGACGTGCTGGTGAAGCTACGTCACAGAAGACAGGTCTCCAAGTTCATCTACGACAAATCTGCAAAAGACTTACCTGAGCTCAGGGTGGGTGAAACGGTGCGAATGAAGCCACTACCAGGGGACCGGACGGGCCTCTGGAGACTCGGATCCTGTGTACAGAAAGTGGCACCACGCTCCTACTTGGTCGAAGTGAATGGATCACTGTACCGTCGTAACAGGGTTGACCTTCGGATTGCTGAGCCAGCATCTACTCAGAACTCTGATGGTCATAGGGGTCGCATGACAAAAGACGGAACCCCAGCAAGTCACATGGGGCCTGAGGCACTGGGCGAAGAGCCAGGGGATCACAGGTCGGCCACTCCCTCGCCCATCAATACTCCCCCTTAGACAGTCAGGTGACACGCCTGTACGGGAGCCCGCAGTCCACGCAGACAAGCCCCCCTGTCTTTTCACGCTGCGGGCGTCTGTCCCAGCCACCAAAAAAGACTTAATCTGTAGGTTTCCCATTAGGGATTGTTGACAGACAGTGATAAAAGTGAAGAGAGTATCAAAATGTGTTAAGTGGTTAATATAAAAAAATACTTAACTGTTCATGTTGGAAATTACTACTAGGTTTGTTTTGTTAGTGAATTGACAGCTCCTGTCCTATTTTATAAAAGGGAAGATGTTATGGGTGGAAGATGGCACATTGATGCCATCTGTTGGTAAATGTTCATTACTGCAACTCCAGTGTTTTACCGGTGTACTTGAGATACCCGGATGTATTGCAATATACTGAACAGGACTGGTTACTCGCATCAATGCCTCTGCCTCGTTATTTAACATTCAAACAAGCGTCTGCTAAATGACGTAAACGTAGTCTCGCTTCCTCTTCCGTTACAAACCTCATCAGCGCGCACTTTCTACATCTATCCTCTTCTAATTGCACTTCAGTTCTGTATGCAATAGTAGGATAGAATACCTGTATGTCTCTTGTGGTGAATTGGGCTAGTGCAGCAAAACGCCACAGTCCTATAATCTGGGCCATAGTGGTTCGGTGAAGCTTGATCAGGAATTAAGATTATTAGTGTATGGGACAATATATATTTTTAAAAAAGTATGCTTGGTATAAAATGCCTTTCATCACTCAGATGGATGGGATTTTCTGTGGCATTAAAAAGGTCTCAGTCTGACTTTGGACATGCCAAATAACCTTTCACCTGACTGCTGCTGCATGCTTTCCTTAAAGGAAAGGGCCACCTAAAACCTATATTTTGGTATTGGCAAAATGCATCATATGGGGGTGATTTCTGTATTTTGAAAGTGACATGTCTTGAGAACTTGATTGCTTACAAGGTTCATGCGAGTGACTGACTGCACAAAGGAGTAAACCCCATACCCTCATAAGCAATGTGGCAGCACACCCAGAACATTGCTCTGGGAACTAGGAGTGATACAATAGCTCCGCTTTCAAGGTAGGAAGCCTTGTGTGGTATCAATCAGTCATATACAGGAACCAACCATGCTTATAACTTGTTTGCGTGAGCAGTATAGAAGGACTGAAAGGGAACCTCTTTGGAGTTTGTATTGAGTTTGTGAACCTCTCCACGCATTAAAGATTACTTCATTTACTTTGAGTTTGAGTCCTTAGTGGTGAATTTACACGACAATTCCAACATTGGACTAATTAAGCAAATACCAAAATAGTTGTTGGATGGAGTTTCTTTAACTGGTTTCTAGAACTCCCTGGAAAACTGTATTTTATGGTACTATTCTGCAGTGATGAAATTAAAACCTTTTCAAGACATGAAGTCAAACAGTTACACACTAACCATGGTGGGGTGTGAATTTAATAAATAGTTACACACCAACACTAACCATGGTGGGGTGAGTGAATTGAATAACAGATACATTGAAGTGAGGCACTGGTTGGCAGACAACCAACCAACCACTGTAAACAGTTCTAACTCAGTATGATGGTACTGTCTAGTAGCATCCTAACAGATCTGAGAGGTGTACTACAAAGCAGGATCAATGAGTTAGTTAGCTAATTTTGATAAACAACCCAAAATAACATGATTTGAGTTGATTCAAAACGCTGAGTTTAGATGTGCGTTTTGGTTGAGTCAATTAGACCACGCCCATTTCAAGCTTACCGGTATCTTTCTAAAAATGTTCTCCTGCTTTGTAGTATCCCTCTGTTTGTGATGTCATCCCTCTGTTTGTGATGTCATCCCACTCCTTGTTGTTTGGCATGACAAGCAGTGCAGTGGCATGATGGCACAAACTGGTACCCAGACTGGCCTACTAGTGTTTCTCAACCTTTTTCTAATTAGGGACAGGAAAGCTAGGTTTTGTGCGATTGCACATTCAGGGGTGGTTTCCTGGAAACCAATTAACCCTAGTCCTGGACTGAAAAGCATCTGTGTCTGGGAAACTATCCCCTAAAACTAGCATTATATAGCAAACAACATCCCACAGACCGGAGGTTGAGAAACACTGAAGCTTCTTCAGATGCGTTTTATTAATGCAAACCCGGGGTGCTAATCTGCAGTGAAGACGCGTGCAGCGATGTCATCCAGTAGCCAGTCTACTCCTGTCAGTAGGTTCTCTCCTGTCACAGCACTGCAGCCGATGATACACCAGTGATGGGTCTTAATGTCATCCAGGCCCAGGGCCTACACACACACACACACACACAGTAAGAGATGAAGTATTTCCAACCAACTGATGATAAAAACACAGAAATTGTGAGGGAGTCAGTGTGTGTGTGTGTGTGTGTGTGTGTGTGTGTGTGTGTGTGTGTGGGGGAACTGTGTTCTCACCTCTCGTATGGTCTCTTTACTCAGGGATCCAGGAAGGTCCTGTTTGTTGGCGAACACCAGGAGAGTAGCTCCTGATAACCTCTAGAGAAAGGGAAGGGGGGTAGATAAAGGAAGGGAGAGAGAGAGGGGGGTAGATAAAGCAAGAGAGAGAGAGGGTAGATAAAGCAAGGGAGAGAGAGGGGGTAGATAAAGCAAGAGAGAGAGGGGGGTAGATAAAGCAAGGGAGAGAGAGGGGGGGGTAGATAAAGCAAGAGAGAGAGAGGGGGTAGATAAAGCAAGGGAGAGAGAGGGGGGGTAGATAAAGGGATGGAGAGAGAGGGGGGGTAGATAAAGGAATGGAGAGAGAGAGAAGTTAGTCATTCATTCATATGTGTGTGTGTGTGTGTGTGTTGGGGGTATGCGCTCCACCTTTTGTGTGTGTGTGAGAGTTTGTGTGTTTAAGTGTGTGTAACCCTCTAGGTACCTCCTCCAGCAGCAGAGAGCTGAGTTCCTGTCTGCAATCCTCCAGCCTCAGTCTGTCTGCGCTGTCTACCACCCACACCAGCCCATCGGTGCTCTCAAAGTAGTTCCTCCAGTAAGAACGAAGGGATTTCTGACCGCCCACATCCCAGATGTTCAACTTGAACCTGAGGATAGGAGGAGAGGGAGAGTGGAGCACGAGGAGAAGAGAGGAGTGAATGAATGGTTAAATAAAAGTGTGTGAAGTCTCCCATCTGCCTAAGATAAGGGGTGCAAGATGACCCTCCTGATGATGATAACGGTAGCGTGTTTTGACTCACCCTTTATGCTCCAAGGTTTTGATATTGAATCCCAGTGTAGGAGAGATGGTGCTCACGTCCTCGCCATTGAACTTCTTCAGAATAGTGGTCTTACCAGCGTTGTCTAGACCCCTGTAGTACATGGTTAAGGACTGGAACTGGCCAGGGGGACCTCCGTACAGATTAGAGGGTGACACACACACACATCATCATCATTTGCACCACTTGTATTAGGCAGGGATAGCCATATAGCTGAGTAATCGTTTAACCAGTGGGTTAACAAACGTAGCTTATAAACATCGCAAGATATGTAGCCTAGCTATGGGTGTGACGGGCGGATAGTCGCAGTAGCTAGCTAGGCCTACTTGCCGACAGGCGAAGCTAGATGACCATAGCTAACTGGCCACTTAGAAAACACAAATGTATCAGACCCAAAAGTCAGGCGACAAAACTAGTCCGATTACATAGGTAGATAAACCACTTTCATCCGCATATCTACGTTATGTAGCTATAGCTAGGTAAACATCGTCGCTGACTAACTCATCACAACTCTTCTTTCATTATCAGCAGAAAGGATACAACATAAGTAGTCGCATCTCTCTCTCCTTGTGCTTCATTTTCTTCAGTATCGTCAGCAAACCCATCGTGACGAACGTTTGATAAACTACTTAATATAAAGTGAAGTAATACACGATATATGATGTTATAATATCAACACATTATAATAGTTTTTTCTCATGACTGTTGCTAGCTAACACAAGCACGCAGCTCCAAGACAAGTAGGAAGTTGATACTAAAGTAGCCCCCGCCCACTCTAATCGCGGATTAGTGGATGTTTGGGACAAACGCCAGATCAAAATATGATTGGTTTACTTCAACGTCACTCAAAGGCTTTAGGCTATTTTATTCGTCAACCGCCGCCAAGGCAAGGGCGCAGCTGTGTACCACCTAATTCAGAGGGAGCGACATAGACCTTTAGAAACGTATATTTTGGTTTCCACTAGTTACCACAGCGAAAAAGTCCAAATTGGCTGCATTGTTAAAATTCATGAAAACAAAAATGTGCTTTTGGTCTTGGTTAGGGTTGGGCATAATGTTAGCAATGGGTTTAGGGTTGGGTTTAAAATCAAATTTTAAAACGAGGAATTAGGCGGGCTATATGACTTTGTGGTTGTGGTAACTAGTTAAGACATTATATTTTGCGACAAAATAGCGCCACCTGCCGTTCATATCAGGGACGACAACGTTAGGAGTTATTGTAGGCAGCTGTGCAAGCAAGGTGAGTTTTGGGAAAAGGTAGGTTGTTCAAAATGAACATTAGAGATGATAGGTTAACACCACACTTGACATTCTATGGAGACAATAACATCAGGCTGTAGTGTCATCGGGTTTAGAGTTTTTTTTATCCTAATAGGAATTTACATTTACGTCATTTAGCAGACGCTCTTATCCAGAGCGACTTACAGTTAGTGAGTGCATACATTTTTCATACTGGCCCCTCGTGGGAATTGAACCCACAACCCTGGCGTTGCAAGCGCCATGCTCTACCAACTGAGCTCACGGGAAATAATGGTAATCCCATTTAATGGTAATCCCATTTCCACTACTACTATTATTATTGCTGTTGGTCCCACCATTGTTGTTATATGTATACTTTGACAATGTAAGTAATTGAACTTGCCATGTCAATAAAGTCTATTTAATTTAATTGAAATACTCTACATTATCAAAAGTATGTGGACACATGCTCGTCGAATATCTCATTCCAAAATCATGGGCATTAATTTGGAGTTGGTCCGCCCTTTGCTGCTATAACAGCCTCCACTCTTCTGGGAAGGCGTTCCACTAGATGTTGGAACATTGCTGCGGGGACTTGCTTCCATTCAGCCACAAGAGCATTAGTGAGGTCGCGCACTGATGTTGGGCGATTAGGCCTGGCTCGCAGTCTGTGTTCCAATTTATCCCAAAGGTGTTCGATTGGTTTGAGGTCAGGGCTCTGTGCAGGCCAGTCAAGTTCTTCCCCACCGATCTCGACAAACCATTTCTGTATGGATCTCGCTTTGTGCACGGGGGCACTGTCATGCTGAAACAGGAAAGGGCCTTCTCCAAACTGTTGCCACAAAGTTGGAAGCACAGAATCGTCTAGAATGTCATTGTATGCTGTAGTGTTAAGATTTCCCTTTACTGGAACCAAGGGGCCTGAACCATGAAAAACAGCCCCAGACCATTATTCCTTTTCCACCTAACTTTACAGTTGGCACTATACATTGGGGCAGGTAGCATTCTCCTGGCATCCGCCAAACCCAGATTTGTTCGTCGGACTGCCAGATGGTGAAAAGTGATTAATCACTCCAGAAAACGCATTTCCACTGCTCCAGAGTCCAATGCGGCGAGCTTTACACCACTCCAGTCAAAGCTTGCCATTGCGCATGGTGATCTTAGGCTTGTGTGCGGCTGCTCAGCCATGGAAACCCATTTCATTAATAATAATACATATGCCGTTTAGCAGGTGCTTTTATCCAAAGCAACTTACAGTCATGCGTGCATACATTTTTTTATTTTTTTTGTGTATGGGTGGTCCCGGGATCCTTGGCGTTACAAGCGCCGTGCTCTACCAGCTGAGCTACAGAGAACCAGTTCTCCTGACGAGCAGTTCTTGTGCTGATGTTGCTTCTAGAGGCAGTTTGGAACTCGGTAGTGAGTGTTGCAACCCGGAAAGACGATTTTTACACGCTTCAGAACTCTGCGGTCCCGTTGTGAGCTTGTGTGGCCTACCACTTTGTTGCTCCAAGACGTTTCCACTTCCCCATAAAAGCACTTACAGTTGACCGGGGCAGCTCTAGCAGGGCAGACATTTTATGAACTGACTTGTTGGAAAGGTGTCATCCTATGACG
>NW_025535949.1:5000-10000 GCF_020615455.1 Coregonus clupeaformis | reverse complement strand
TATATATATATATATATATATATATATATATATATATATATCTGACTACTGGAACTACACACTACTTTAAAAAAATATATATATACATATATAAATATATATATAACTACTGGAACTACACACTACTTAACAAAAAAAAAATATATATATATATATCTGACTACTGGAACTACACACTTCTTAAATAAAATAAATATATATAAGTAGGTAAGAATTACACATTCTATTAACATCTGCCTCCAGAATGATCTGTTCTTGACATTTCAGATTTAGATATTATACTTTATCACAAAGTAGTTTGGATGTAGATGGACTACTTTCTCAAAGTAACTTTAGTTATATAAACTATATATTTCTTCAGGGTAGCTTTAGTGTAGCTTAACGTCTTCCAGCTTGGTGAAATATATTTTCAGAGTAGCTTCCCCGACACTGACAGTCAGACACATGTTTATAGGGACATTAGTTCACTCTGCAGCCTATTCCATGTCCTGGTAGCAGAACCAGCTTTCACTTTCTCTCTGGTCAAACCACAATTACTCTATCTAAGAACAGGATTCTCAACCAGTGGAATACAGGGAGCTCCAAAAGTATTGGGACAGTGACAACCTTTTAAAATTTGTTTTGGCTCTGTACTCCTGCACTTTGGATTTTAAATGATACAATGACTATGAGGTTAAAGTGCAGAATGTCCGCTTTAATTTGAGGGTATTTTCATCCATATCGGGTTAACCGTTTAGAAATTACAGCACTTTTTGTACATAGTGCCCCCATTTTAGGGGACCAAAAGTGTTGGGACAAATTCACCTATCTCTCTCTCTCTCTCAATTCAATTCAATTTCAATTTAAGGGCTTTATTGGCATGGGAAACATGTGTTAACATTGCCAAAGCAAGTGAAGTAGATAGTAAACAAAAGTGAAATAAACAATAAATATTAACAGTAAACATTACACTCAGAAGTTTCAAAAGAATAAAGACATTTCAAATGTCATATTATGTATATATACAGTGTTGTAACAATGTGCAAATAGTTAAAGTACAAATGGGAAAATAAATAAACATAAATATGGGTTGTATTTACAATGGTGTTTGTTCTTCACTGGTTGCCCTTTTCTTGTGGCAACAGGTCACAAATCTTGCAGCTGTGATGGCACACTGTGGTTTTTCACCCAGTAGATAAGGGAGTTTATCAAAATTGGGTTTGTTTTCGAGTTCTTTGTGGATCGCTGTAATCTGAGGGAAATATGTGTCTCTAATATGGTCATACATTTGGCAGGAGGTTAGGAAGTGCAGCTCAGTTTCCACCTCATTTTGTGGGCAGTGTGCACATAGCCTGTCTTCTCTTGAGAGCCAGGTCTGCCTACGGCGGCCTTTCTCAATAGCAAGGCTATGCTCACTGAGTCTGTACATAGTCAAAGCTTTCCTTAAGTTTGGGTCAGTCACAGTGGTCAAGTATTCTGCCACTGTGTACTCTCTGTTTAGGGCCAAATAGCATTCTAGTTTGCTCTGTTTTTTTGTTTGTTCTTTCCAATGTGTCAAGTAATTCTCTTTTTGTTTTCTCATGATTTGGTTGGGTCTAGTTGTGTTGTTGTTGTTGTTGTCCTGGGGCTGTGTGGGGTCTGTTTGTGTTTGTGAACAGAGCCCCAGGACAAGCTTACTAGGGGACTCTTCTCCAAGTTCATCTCTCTGTAGGTGATGGCTTTGTTATGGAAGGTTTGGGAATCGCTTCCTTTTAAGTGGTTATAGAATTTAACGGCTCTTTTCTGGATTTTGATAATTAGCGGGTATTGGCCTAATTCTGCTCTGCATGCATTATTTGGTGTTTTACGTTGTACACGGAGGATGTTTTTGCAGAATTCTGCATGCAGAGTCTCAATTTGGTGTTTGTCCCATTTTGTGAATTCTTGGTTGGTGAGCGGACCCCAGACCTCAGAACCATAAAGGGCAATGGGTTCTATAACTGATTCAAGTATTTTTAGCCAGATCCTAATTGGTATGTCAAATTTTATGTTCCTTTTGATGGCATAGAAGGCCCTTCTTGCCTTGTCTCTCAGATCGTTCACAGCTTTGTGGAAGTTACCTGTGGCGCTGATGTTTAGGCCGAGGTATGTATAGTTTTTGTGTGCTCTAGGGCAACGGTGTCTAGATGGAATTTGTATTTGTGGTCCTGGCAACTGGACCTTTTTGGAACACCATTATTTTTGTCTTACTGAGATTTACTGTCAGGGCCCAGGTCTGACAGAATCTGTCAGAAGATCTAGGTGCTGCTGTAGGCCCTCCTTGGTTGGTGACAGAAGCACCAGATCGTCAGCAAACAGAAGACATTTGACTTCAGATTCTAGTAGGGGTGAGGCCGGGTGCTGCAGACTGTTCTAGTGCCCTCGCCAATTCGTTGATATATATGTTGAAGAGGGTGGGGCTTAAACTGCATCCCTGTCTCACCCCACGGCCCTGTGGAAAGAAATGTGTGTGTTTTTGCCAATTTTAACCGCACACTTGTTGTTTGTGTACATGGATTTTATAATGTCGTATGTTTTCCCCCCAACCCCACTTTCCATCAATTTGTATAGCAGACCCTCATGCCAAATTGAGTCCAAAGCTTTTGAAATCAACAAAGCATGAGAAGACTTTGCCTTTGTTTTGGTTTGTTTGTTTGTCAATTAGGGTGTGCAGGGTGAATACGTGGTCTGTCGTGACGGTAATTTGGTAAAAAGCCAATTTGACATTTGCTCAGTACATTGTTTTCACTGAGGGAAATGAACTAGTCTGCTGTTAATGATAATGCAGAGGATTTTCCCAAGGTTGCTGTTGACGCATATCCCACGGTAGTTATTGGGGTCAAATTTGTCTCCACTTTTGTGGATTGGGGTGATCAGTCCTTGGTTCCAGATGTTGGGGAAGATGCCAGAGCTAAGGATGATGTTAAAGAGTTTAAGTATAGCTAATTGAAATTTGTGGTCTGTATATTTTATCATTTCATTGAGGATACCATCAACACCACAGGACTTTTTGGGTTGGAGGGTTTGTATTTTATCCTGTAGTTCATTCAATGTAATTGGAGAATCCAGTGGGTTCTGGTAGTCTTTAATAGTTGATTCTAAGATTTGCATTTGATCATGTATATTTTTTTGCTGTTTGTTCTCTGTTATAGGGCCAAAAAGATTGGAGAAGTGGTTTACCCATACATCTCCGTTTTGGATAGATAGCTCTTCGTGTTGTTGTTTGTTTAGTGTTTTCCAATTTTCCCAGAAGTGGTTAGAGTCTATGGATTCTTCAATTACATTGAGCTGATTTCTGACATGCTGTTCCTTCTTTTTCCGTAGTGTATTTCTGTATTGTTTTAGTGATTCACCATAGTGAAGGCGTAGGCTCAGGTTTTCTGGGTCTCTATGTTTTTTTGGTTGGATAGGTTTCTCAATTTCTTTCTTAGGTTTTTGCATTCTTCATCAAACCATTTATCACTGTTATTACTTTTCTTTGGTTTTCTGTTAGAGATTTTTAGATTTGATAGGGAAGCTGAGAGGTCAAATATACTGTTTAGGTTTTCTACTGCCAAGTTTACACCTTCACTATTACAGTGGAACGTTTTGTCCAGGAAGTTGTCTAGAATGGATTGAATTTGTTGTTTCCTAATTGTTTTTGGTAGGTTTCAACACTACTTTCCTTCCATCTATAGCATTTCTTAATATTATTCAGTTCTTTTGGCTTTGATGCCTCATGATTGAGTATTGCTCTGTTCAAGTAGACTGTGATTTTGCTGTGGTCTGATAGGGGTGTCAGTGGGCTGACTGTGAACGCTCTGAGAGACTCTGGGTTGAGGTCAGTGATAAAGTAGTCTACAGTACTACTGCCAAGAGATGAGCTATAGGTGTACCTACCATAGGAGTCCTCGAAGCCTACCATTGACTATGTACATACCCAGTGTGCGACAGAGCTGCAGGAATCGTGACCCATTTTTGTTGGTTATGTTGTCGTAGTTGTGCCTAGGGGGCATATGGGGAGGGAATGCTGTCACCTCCAGGTAGGTGTTTGTCCCCCTGTGTGCTGAGGGTGTCAGGTTCTTGTCCAGTTCTGGCATTTAGGTCACAGACTAGTACATGTCCCTGGGTCTGGAAATTATTGATTTCCCCCCTCCAGGATGGAGAAACTGTCTTCATTAAAGTATGGGGATTCTAGTGGGGGATATAGGTAGCACACAGGAGGACATTTTTCTCAGTTGAGATAATTTCCTTTTGAATTTCTAACCAAATGTAAAATGTTCCTGTTTTGATTAATTTAATAGAGTGAGTTAGGTCTGCTCTATACCAAATTAGCATACCCCCTGAGTCCCTTCCTGTTTCACACCTGGTAGTTTGGTGGATGGGACTACCAGCTCTCTGTAACCTAGAGGGCAACCAGTGGGTCCGTCTCCTCTATACCATGTTTCTTGTAGGATGACAATGTCTGTATTTCCGATTTCTTTGGTGAAGTCCAGATTCCTGCTCTTTAGGCCAAAGGCAGATGACCTCAGGCCTTGGATATTCCAGGATGAAATAGTGAAGGCTTTGTGTTCCATAAAGTGTCTAATGTTGTTGGTTGTGTGGTTTGGCCTCAGGCCCAGTATTGAGCAGAGCCTGCTGAGCATCTGGTACATGCCATTGGCTTGGGCTAGTGTAAGAGTGGGTGTTGGGCCTGTTTGCCTGCTCACGGCCTGGGCGTATGTGTGACTTTCATGTTGAGGCCCTCTTTGTGGGAGTGGGGGCTTGGGGTGGGTAGGAGGGGCATAGGTCTGATCTGAGGGGGCCTAAATGGGGTGTGGGCATGGTTGACTTGGGGGGAGTTAATTGGTTGGGGTGGGGGGGTGTAGATGTGGTTGATGGTGCTGTGGTCTGGATGTAGGTCCCCTTTGCGGGGGTCCTCTATGTGTGGGTCCTGGGGGTCCCGTAGGTCTGGGAGAGTGTCTCGCTGGTCTGGGCGGGGTGTCTGTTGATCTGTTGCTCCTGTGTGAGGTGTTGGGTCTGCG
>NW_025535948.1:0-74489 GCF_020615455.1 Coregonus clupeaformis | reverse complement strand
ACGGATAGAGTTACGGCAAAATCTACAGTTGTTTGTGACTTTGTTTGTGACTGGTCTTGCCTGGCTGCTGTCGGGAGAGGTTGTGTTTTTCTCTAGCTGGAGGTAAGCAGGAGGTAAGCTTCTCATATGGTGTTGAGTAAAGCTTAACCATGTATTAGATCGTAGGTAGGTAGTTAGTTGTAGTTAGGTATTGTATTTATCATAGGTTAGTATTGTTGTTATTGTAGGTTTCCGTAGGTAATTGTAGGTTAGTATCGAAGCACGAGGCTAGCTAGCTAGCGGGTAGCTACTGGTAACGATTAGCAACGGTGGAGAGCTGTTTCCAATGTTAATGTGCTGCTACCCAACGTTTAATTTTTGCTGCGTTATGCGTTATGAAAGGAACTAGACACGGACATGAATTATCTGTTTAGTGTGCTAACACACTCTTGGCAGTTTGTTGTAACCAAGTATTGGTGCTAAATTGTGTGTTAATGGATGCTAGCTTGCTAGTTAGCTACGGCGTCATAGCTAGGTATCGTGGGTTGCTGTGGGTAGTTACTGCAGGTTTAGTGTGCTAACACACTCTTGGCAGTTTGTTGTAACCAAGTATTGGTGCTAAATTGTGTGTTAATGGATGCTAGCTTGCTAGTTAGCTACGAGCGTCACAGCTAGGTATCGTGGGTTGTTGTGGGTAGTTACTGCAGGTTGGCAGTGTCTTCGGCCGTGCCGGCTGTAGCACGAAGCGAGCTAACTAGCCGTTTTTCGAACAGAGTCAGAGTCAACACAGTAGCCATTGTGTGCCGGGTGTAGCACGAAGCTAGCTAGCTAGCCGTTCTTCAAACAAAGTCAACACAGTGGCCAATGCTAGCTACCCAACACGACCAGCTAACTGTACTGTAGTAGCTAAATACAATATACTTGTCCTAGCTAGCCAACGTTGAATCATTGCTGCGTCATGAAAGGAACTTGACACAGACACGAATGATCTGTTTAGTGTGTTATCACACTATTGGTGGTTTGTTGTGACCAAGTGTTTGTGCTAAACTGTGTGTTACTGGATGCTAGCATGCTAGTTAGCTAGTTAACACACTAGTGGTGGTTTGTTGTGACCAAGTGTTGGTGCTAAACTGTGTGTTAAACTGTGTGTTATTGGATGCTAGCATGCTAGTTAGCTATGGTGTCATAGTTAGCTAGCTGAATAAAGTGGGTTGAGTCTATTCCTTTAAACATTGAACCGCTGTGGTTCACAACAATTCTGATTTCTAAAGGTGGAAGTTGGGAGAGTTTTTGTTCCGGGTGGTTCAGTGAAACAATTTTAGTTTCTGAGGTAGAAGTTTTTGGTGAGGGAGGCCCTGCTCTCTCCTCTCCCAGATGCTTAGCTCATTTCATTCCGATCTCCTCTGCATTTTTGTAGCCATTTGCTACAGCCTGTCAACTATGCCTCTGCCTATCCCTGTTCTCTCCTCTCTGCACAGGCTACACAAACGCACCACACCGCCGCGGCTGCTGCCTCTCTAACCTGGTGGTCCCTGCACGCACCCCCTCACCTGGAGTTCCAGGTCGCAGGCAGCCTCTGGAACTGCCGTTCTGCTGCCAACAAAGCTGACTTCATCCCAGCCTATGCCAACCTCCAGTCCCTCGACTTCCTGGCGCTGACGGAAACATGGATCACCACTGAAAACATTGCTACTCCTACTGCTCTCTCCTCGTCTGACCATGTGTTCTCGCATACCCCGAGAGCATCTGGTCAGAGGGGTGGTGGTACAGGAATCCTCATCTCTCCCAAGTGGAAATTCTCAATTTTTCCCCTAACCCATCTGTCTATCTCCTCATTTGAATTCCATGCTGTCACAGTCACTAGCCCATTTAAGCTTAATATCCTTGTCATCTATCGCCCTCCAGGTTCCCTTGGAGAGTTCATCAATGAGCTTGACGCCTTGATAAGTTCCTTTCCTGAGGATGGCTCACCCCCTCACAGTTTTGGGGGATTTCAACCTCCCTATGTCCACATTTGACTCATTTCTCTCTGCCTCCTTCTTTCCACTCCTCTCCTCTTTTGACCTCACCCTCTCACCGTCCCCCTACTCACAAGGCAGGCAATACGCTTTGACCTCATCTTCACTAGATGCTGCTCCTCTACTAATCTCACTGCAACTCCCCTCCATGTCTCCGACCACTACTTTGTTTCCTTTTCTCTCTCGCTCTCCTCCCACACTACTCACTCTGCCCCTACACAGATGGTAATGCGCCGCCGCAACCTTCGCTCTCTCTCTCCCACTACTCTCTCCTCTTCCATCCTATCATCTCTTCCCCTCTGCTCAATCCTTCTCCCTCCAATCTCCTGATTCTGCCTCCTCAACCCTCCTCTCCTCCCTTTCTGCATCCTTTGACTCTCTGTGTCCCCTATCCTCCCGGCCGGCTCGGTCCTCCCCCTCCAGCTCCGTGGCTTGATGACTCACTGCGAGCTCACAGAACAGAGCTCCGGGCAGCGGAGCGGAAATGGAAGAAAACTAAACTCCCCTGCCGACCTGGCATCTTTTCACTCCCTCCTCTCTACATTTTCTTCATCTGTTTCTGCTGCTAAGGCCACCTTCTACCACTCTAAATT
Source organism: Coregonus clupeaformis (assembly GCF_020615455.1). Lineage (NCBI taxonomy): Eukaryota > Metazoa > Chordata > Actinopteri > Salmoniformes > Salmonidae > Coregonus > Coregonus clupeaformis. The sequence continues at coordinate 71,899 of NW_025535948.1, read as the reverse complement.
CCAAGCATCTGCCTCTAACCCTAGGAAGCTCTTTGCCACATTTTCCTCCCTCCTGAATCCTCCCCCCTCCTCTCTCTCTGTGGATGACTTCGTCAACCACTTTGAAAAGAAGGTTGACGACATCCGATCCTCGTTTGTTAAGTCTAATGACACTGCTGGTCCTGCTCACACTGCCCTACCCTATGCTTTGACTTCTTTCTCCCCTCTCTCTCCAGATAAAATCCTGCGACTTGTGACTGCAGGCCGCCCAACAACCTGCCCGCTTGACCCCATCCCCTCCTCCCTTCTCCAGACCATCTCCGGTGACCTTCTCCCCTACCTCACCTCGCTGATCAACTCATCCTTGACCGCTGGCCATGTCCCTTCCGTCTTCAAGAGAGCGAGAGTTGCTCCCCCTTCTCAAAAAAACCAACACTCGACCCCACTGATGTCAACAACTACAGACCAGTATCCCTTCTTTCTTTTCTTTCCAAAACTATTGAGCGTGCCGTCTTTAGCCAACTCTCTTGCTATCTCTCTCAGAATGACCTTCTTGATCCAAACCAATCAGGTTTCAGGACTGGTCATTCAACTGAGACTGCTCTTCTCTGTGTCACGGAGACTCTCCGCACTGCTAAAGCTAACTCTCTCTCCTCTGCTCTTGTCCTTCTAGACCTGTCTGCTGCCTTTGACACTGTGAACCATCAGATCCTCCTCTCCACCCTCTCCGAGCTGGGCATCTCCCGCGGCTCACTCCTGGATTGCGTCCTACCTGACCGGTCGCTCCTACCAAGTGGCGTGGCGAGAAGCTGTCTCCGCACCACGTGCTCCACCACTGGTGTCCCCCAAGGCTCAGTTCTAGGCCCTCTCCTTTCTCCCTATACACCAAGTCACTTGGCTCTGTCATATCCTCACATGGTCTCTCCTATCATTGCTACGCTGACGATACACAACTAATCTTCTCCTTTCCCCCTTCTGATAACCAGGTGGCGAATCGCATCTCTGCATGTCTGGCAGACATATCAGTATGGATGACGGATCACCACCTCAAGCTGAACCCTGGCAAGACGGAGCTGCTCTTCCTCCCGGGGAAGGACTGCCCGTTCCATGATCTCGCCATCACGGTTGACAACTCCGCTGTGTCCTCCTCCCAGAGTGCGAAGAGCCTAGGCGTGACCCTGGACAACACCCTGTCGTTCTCCGCCAACATCAAGGCGGTGACCCGCTCCTGCAGGTTCATGCTCTACAACATTCGGAGAGTACGACCCTGCCTTACACAGGAAGCGGCACAGGTCCTAATCCAGGCACTTGTCATCTCCCGTCTGGACTACTGCAACTCGCTGTTGGCTGGCCTCCCTGCCTGTGCCATTAAACCCCTACAACTCATCCAGAATGCCGCAGCCCGTCTGGTGTTCAACCTTCCCAAGTTCTCTCACGTCACCCCCTCCTCCGCACACTCCACTGGCTTCCAGTTGAAGCTCGCATCCGCTACAAGACCATGGTGCTTGCCTATGGAGCAGTGAGGGGAACGGCACCTCTGTACCTTCAGGCTCTGATCAGTCCCTACACCCAAACGAGGGCATTGCGCTCATCCACCTCTGGCCTGCTGGCTCCCTTCCTTTGCGGAAGCATAGTTCCCGCTCAGCCCAGTCAAAACTGTTCGCTGCCCTGGCACCCCAATGGTGGAACAAGCTCCCTCACGACGCCAGGACAGCGGAGTCACTCACCACCTTCCGGAGACATTTGAAACCCCACCTCTTTAAGGAATACCTGGGATAGGATAAAGGAATCCTTCTACCCCCCCAATTGTAAAGTGGTTATCCCACTGGCTATAGGGTGAACGCACCAATTTGTGAGTCGCTCTGGCTAAGAGCGTCTGCTAAATGACGTTAATGTGCCCTTGAGCAAGGCACTTAACCCTAATTGCTCCTGTAAGTCGCTCTGGATAAGAGCGTCTGCTAAATGACTAAAATGTAAATGTAAATGTAAAATGTAAATGTTTTGACTTTACTAATATTCTATTTCTCACACATGCTATTTTAATTCCTTCTGGTGTACTTTTTGTATTTGTTTAACCCGGATTATTTGTTGACTGTTCTATAATCTCTTATAGGTTACATCCCTTAGGAGTACTTTTAATAGTTACTTCTATTTCAACACTGGGTAGTTTCTTTTGGTAATGGCCTATTACCGTGAATCGTTACGGACCCACCAACAGGTTGACTAGTCCCCCATAATTATCTCCTACTCTACGGAGGAGTCTATCCTCACAATGTAATCTTGATAATTCCTGACAGTCCCATACATTTCACTTAAAATGGCTACGCATTGATCAATTTGCTACTTTTCAATATTTTAGCAAGTTCTCAAATCAATTTCACCAAGTAATGAATAAAGACTACTGACCTTATCCTTGCAGCCGAGATTCAATGTAGGTTTGGATTCCGTCACCGTCTCTGTCATTAATCAGGTGTCCTCTGGCCTGTCTTAACCCTTAATGTCAAAGGGCAGGACTATCTATTTACGAATGTATCATTCGCCCGTCAACGGTTTTCAGAGTTACCTGGAATGACAGAGGCAGGTATTGGAATCCGGCTCGAAGGACCAAGCTGTTAAGTGAATTATTTAACAAACTATTTCAGTGTCTCTGTGTGTCTCCCAAAAGGTTTTTTGGGATTTAAGTAAAGGACAGAGTCCCGGTCTGCATAGTCAGAGATTTATTCATTGAGAATTCTGCCATCACAATTTCAGAGTCCATCTTTTATACTCATACGTCATACAAAAATCCCTTCTCTCTATAGGCAGGCTGTAGTTTTCCACTTTAAAACTGCTCTCCTGACCATCAGTTCACATATACACACACACACACACACATACACACACACATGCATACACACATACATACACACACACACATGCACACACACACACACACATGCATTCCTTAGTTATTGCCGTCCTCACAATATCCTGCATACTCCTTAAAAAGCCTAGCAGTTTCTCTCCTCCCTACACTCACACATTCTAACACATTTCACACAGTTTCAGGGTGTAATAATTAGTTATTAATAATTAATCTATCAATAATACTACCAAAGTTGTCTTTGAACATAGTTGAGCCTAATATAACCATTACAAATTATCTGTCATTTTGAGAAATAGTGCTCACGCGATATGTCACTTTGCAATAGAAACTTTCTCTATTTGAAAAATATCATTTTCTATATAATTCTATATATTTGTGCTTATGAATTTACCATGTTAAATATGACTGTATTTCTTTATTTGTTACAAGTTAGCTCACAGAATTAAGGGTTTTCAAGCCTTGCGAAACTTTTTTTCCCTTCACAAACCATGACCTCTGACGACCGGACAAAACCAAAGCATAATTGGCAGCGGGGGGGATCCATTCATAAAATTTGGAATTGAGTAGTACTGTGTAGAAAGCCAGTACCTATGGTGGTTAAATCATTTCCCATCCATCAAATTTATCGTAGTATACAGTGCTATGAAAAAGTATTTGCCCCCTTTCTAATTTTCTCTACTTTTGCATATTTGTGATACTGAATGTTATCAGATCTTCAACCAAAACCTAATATTAGATCAAGGGAACATAAGTGAACAAATAACACAGCAATTACATATTTATTTCATTTATTCCAGGTCCTGAGGCAGCAAAGCATCCCCAAACCATCACACCACCACCACCATGCTTGACCTTTGGTATGTTGTTCTTACTGTGGAATGCAGAGTTTGGTTTTCGCCAGGCATTACTGGAACCATGTCGTCCAAAAAGTTATACTTTTGAATCATCTGTCCATAGAACGTTCTTCCAAGAGTCTTGATGATCATCCAGGTGCTTTTTGGCAAACTTGAGTCAACTTTTTGGACGAGATGGGTACCATTATGCCTGGCAAAAACCAAACACTGCATTCCACAGTAAGAACATCATACCAAAGGTCAAGCATGGTGGTGGTGGTGTGATGGTTTGGGGATGCTTTGCTGCCTCAGGACCTGGACGACTTGCCTTAATAGAAGGAACCATGAATTCTGCTCTGTATCAGAGAATTCTACAGGAGAATGTCAGACCATCCGTCTGTGAGCTGAAGCTGAAGCGCAGCTGGGTCATGCAGCAAGGCAATGATCCAAAACACACAATCAAGTCTACATGAAAATTGCTAAAAAGCAACAAATTGGAAGTCCAGACCTAATCCCAATTGAAATGCTGTGGCAGGACTTGAAACGAGCAGTTCATGCTTGAAAACCCACACGTCACTGAGTTAAAGCAGTTCTGCATGGAAGAGTGGGCCAAAATTCCTCCACAGCGACGTGAGAGACTGATCAACAACTACAGGAAGCATTTGGTTGGAGTCATTGCAGCTAAATGTGGCACAACCAGTTATTGAGTGTAAGGGGGCAATTACTTTTTCACACAGGGGAATTGGGTGTTGCATAACTTTGTTTATGAAATAAATGAAATAATTATGTAATTGTTGTGTTATTTGTTCACTTATGTTCCCTTTATCTAATATTGGGTTTTGGTTGAAGATCTGATAACATTCAGTATCACAAATATGCAAAAGTAGAGAAAATTAGAAAGGGGGCAAATACTTTTTCATAGCACTGTATTATTGGTGGGGTCATGACCCCCCTGTCACGGATTCTACCGAGGCTGCTCCTCCTCCTTGCTCGGGCAGGCTTCGGCGTTCGTCGTCCCCGGAGTACTAGCTACTGCCGATCGATGTTTTCGGTGTTTGTCTTGTGTTGTCTAGTTTTATACACCTGTTGCTTATTAGTGTTGATTGTGTAGCATATAAGTTCCCTTGTTTTACGTTTGGCCTTTGTGTGTTATTGTGTATTGTCTCGTTGATGTTCGGCATAGCTATTTCACCTCATTACGCACAGGGTGTTTTTCCCCTCCAGTGTTTTGGAGACTTTTGTTTGTGCGTTTGCATTCAGTAAAGTAGTCATCCTGATTCTCTGTGTCCTGCGTCTGACTTCACTTGCCGCATACACATCACCCTTTTGACAGAATAACACACCACCCATGGAGTCAGCAGGACCAGCGGTGGTAACGGAGTCTCTAGAGGAGCGCGTCAGCAGCCAGGACGCCATGATCCGAAGACTCGGCACCGCCATGCAGGATGTGATGGACACTTTGAGCCGATGGGAAAGAGGAGGTTTGCCCACACCTCCTCCTACAGTACCACCACCATCGGCCAGACCCATCGTTCCATCTCCGGAGTCCAGTGGGATTCGGCTCTCGCTCCCGAGGGCATATGATGGCACCGCAGCCGGGTGTCAGGGTTTCCTACTTCAAGTAGAACTCTACCTGGCAACCATTCACCCGGCGCCCTCGGGATACGAGAGCGTTTCCCGCCCTCATCTCCTGTCTATCCGGCAAGGCATTGGAGTGGGCCAATGCCGAATGGAGGGGAATAGACGCCGCCACCATCAGTTATGCGGAGTTCTCCCGCCGCTTCAGGGCGGTTTTCGATCATCCCCAGAGGGGAAAGCGGCGGGGAGCGTCTGTTCCACCTCCGACAGGGGGAAGAGGAGCGCGCAAGAGTTCGCCCTGGATTTCCGGACTCTGGCGGCTAATGCGGGGTGGAATGAGAGGGCCCTCATCGACCACTATCGGTGCAGCCTACGGGAGGACGTTCGCCGAGAGTTGGCCTGCAGGGACACCAACCTGAGCTATGATCAGTTGGTGGACATGTCGATCCGTCTGGATACCCTGCTGGCTACCCGCGGACGTCCGGAGTTGGGGCCGTCCATTCCATCCCCCAGCACCTCCGAGCCGAGCCCTATGGAGCTCGGGGGTGCTGGTGCTAGAGAGAGGAGGAGAGAGACCCGGAGAGAGGCCGTCCTCTGCACCAACTGTGGCCGTAGAGGACACACTGCGGTTCAGTGCTGGGGAGGGTCTCCTGGGGATCGAGGCAACAGGTCACGCACTGATGAGTCATTTCAGGTGAGTAGGCGCCCAACTCACCCAGAGCTCTCTGTTGTCCACTTGTGTATTCAAGTTGAATTTCCCCAGGTTTCATCTCATTCCCAGCATAAGGCGCTAGTCGATTAAGGCGCAGCTGGGAATTTTATTGATCGTAATTTCTGTGATAAGTTAGGGATTCCCCTCCTACCAGTAGATGTGCCTTTCCCTATCCATGCCCTAGACTGCCGTCCTTTGGGGTCAGGATTAATTAGGGAGGTCACGGCGCCACTAAAGGTGAAGACGCAGGGGGGTCATGAGGAAATCATACAGTTGTATCTGATCGACTCTCCTGCGTTTCCCGTGGTGCTGGTGCTGGGGCTTCCTTGGTTAATATCTCATGACCCCAACATTTCGTGGCAACAGAGGGCTCTCAGGGAGTGGTCTGATCAGTGTGTCGGGCGGTGTATAGGTGTTTCCGTAGGGGCGACCACGGTGGAAAGTCCGAACCAAATGCCCGCACTGCACATTCCTCCTGAGTATAATGATTTGGCACTCGTCTTCAGTAAGAAGAGGGCGACACAATTACCACCTCATAGACAGGGGGATTGTGCGATAGACCTCCAGGCAGGTGCTGCACTTCCGCGTAGTCATGTGTATCCTCTGTCTCAAGAGGAGACGGCGGCTATGGAGACATACATCGCCGAATCTCTGGGACAGGGATACATACGGCCCTCCACTTCTCCTGCGTCCTCAAGTTTCTTTTTTGTGAAGAAGAAGGATGGAGGTTTGCGCCCGTGTATTGATTACCGTAGTCTCAATCAGATGACTGTTAAATACAGTTATCCTCTCCCTCTGATTGCGAGTATGACGGAGTCATTACACGGAGTGCGCTTCTTCACAAAATTGGATCTCAGGAGCGCTTACAACCTGGTGCGCATTAGGGAGGGAGATGAATGGAAAACAGCATTTAGTACCACCTCGGGTCACTATGAGTATCTCGTCATGCCATACGGGTTAATGAATGCTCCTTCAGTCTTCCAATCATTTGTGGACGAGATTTTCCGGGATTTGCATGGGCAGGGTGTAGTGGTGTATATTGACGACATTCTAGTATACTCTGCTACACGAGCCGAGCATGTGGCCCTGGTGCGTCGAGTGTTGGGTAGGCTGTTGGAGCATGACTTGTATGTGAAGGCTGAGAAATGCCTGTTTTTCCAGGAGTCCATCTCCTTTCTGGGCCATCGGTTGTTCGCGTCAGGGGTGGAGATGGAGATTGACCGCGTTTCAGCCGTGCGTAATTGGCAGACTCCTACCACGGTTAAGGAGGTGCAGCGGTTTTGGGTTTTGCCAATTACTACCGGAGGTTTATCCGGGGTTTTGGACAGGTAGCAGCTCCCATCACCTCCCTGCTAAAGGGGGGCCCGGTGCGTTTGCAGTGGTCGGCTGAGGCGGACAGAGCGTTTAGACAACTGAAGAACCTGTTCACCTCGGTTCCGGTGCTGGCACATCCGGACCCCTCTTTGGCGTTCCAAGTGGAGGTGGATGCGTCAGAGGCGGGTATTGGGGCTGTACTGTCTCAACGCTCGGGCACGCCTCCTAGACTCCGGCCCTGTGCTTTTTACTCTAAGAAGCTCAGCCCGGCGGAACGTAATTACGACGTGGGGGACAGGGAGCTGCTAGCTGTGGTCCAAGTCCTAAAGGTGTGGAGGCATTGGCTTGAGGGGGCTCAACACCCTTTTCTCATTCTGACTGACCATCGTAACCTGGAGTACATCCGGGCAGCTAGGAGACTGAACCCTCGTCAGGCTAGGTGGGCCATGTTTCTGGCCCGGTTTGTCTTTAAGCTCACCTATATACCAGGGTCACAGAACGTTAAGGCAGACGCCCTGTCCCGGCGATATGACACAGAGGAGAGGTCCATTGAGCCCACTCCCATACTTCCGGAGTCTTGTCTGGTGGCACCGGTGGTGTGGGAGGTCGATGCAGAGATCGAGCGGGCGTTACGTACCGACCCTACTCCTCCAGAGTGTCCGGAGGGGCGGAAGTACGTGCCGCTCGAGATTCGTGATCGACTAATTTATTGGGCTCACACGTCACCCTCCTCTGGTCATCCTGGTATTGGCAGGACAGTGCACTGCCTTAGTGAAAAGTACTGGTGGCCAACATTGGCAAAGGACGTGAGGGTTTATGTCTCCTCCTGCTCGGTGTGCGCTCAGTGTAAGGCGCCTAGACACCTGCCCAGGGGGAAGTTACAACCCCTACCCGTTCCACAACGGCCGTGGTCTCACCTATCGGTAGACTTTGTCACGGACCTTCCCCCCTCCCAGGGGAATACCACTATTTTGGTCGTTGTGGATCGGTTTTCTAAGGCCTGTCGTCTCATTCCAATGCCGGGTCTCCCTACTGCCCTACAAACTGCTGAGGCCCTGTTTACTCACGTCTTCCGGCACTACGGGGTACCTGAGGATATAGTGTCTGATCGGGGTCCCCAGTTCACCTCTAGAGTCTGGAGGGCGTTTATGGAACGCTTGGGGGTCTCGGTTAGCCTTACCTCGGGTTTCCACCCTGAGAGTAATGGGCAGGTGGAGAGAGTAAACCAGGATGTGGGTAGGTTTTTGAGGTCCTATTGCCAGGACCGGCAGGAGGAGTGGTCGGGGTATATCCCCTGGGCAGAGATTGCCCAGAACTCCCTTCGCCACTCCTCTACGAATCTGACTCCTTTTCAGTGTGTGTTGGGGTATCAGCCGGATCTGGCACCCTGGCATCAGAGCCAGATCGAGGCTCCTGCGGTGGATGAATGGTTTCGGCGCTCGGAGGAAACATGGAACGCTGCGCATGTCCATCTGCAGCGGGCTATCCGTAGGCATAAGGCGAGCGCCGATCGCCACTGCAGTGAGGGTCCAGCGTATGCACCTGGAGATCGAGTCTGGCTCTCGACTGAAACCCTACCCCTTCGCCTGCCCTGCCGGAAGCTGGGTCGGCGGTTTGTGGGGCCATTTAAAGTCCTGAGGAGATTGAACGAGGTATGTTACAGGTTACAACTGCCAAATGATTATCGCATTAACCCCTCGTTCCATGTGTCTCTCCTCAGGCCGGTGGTAGCTGGTCCACTCCAGGACAATGAGATACGAGAGGCTCCTCCGCCCCCACTGGACATCGAGGGGGCTCCGGCGTACTCAGTCCGGTCCATCGTGGATTCGAGACGTCGGATGGGGGGGTCTGCAGTATCTCGTGGAGTGGGAGGGGTACGGTCCGGAGGAACGGTGCTGGGTGCCTAGGAGGGACATCTTAGATCCCTCCCTCTTGACGGAGTTCCACCGGAGTCATCCCACTCGCCCTGCTCCGCGTCCTCCTGGCCGTCCCCGAGGCCGGGGTCGGCGCACGGCTGGAGCCGCGCGTCAAGTGGGGGATAATGTCACGGATTCTGCCGAGGCTGCTCCTCCTCCTTGCTCGGGCAGGCTTCGGCGTTCGTTGTCCCCGGAGTACTAGCTACTGCCGATCGATGTTTTCGGTGTTTGTCTTGTGTTGTCTAGTTTTATACACCTGTTGCTTATTAGTGTTGATTGTGTAGCATATAAGTTCCCTTGTTTTACGTTTGGCTTTTGTGTGTTATTGTGTATTGTCTCGTTGATGTTCGGCATAGCTATTTCACCTCATTACGCACAGGGTGTTTTTCCCCTCCAGTGTTTTGGAGACTTTTGTTTGTGCGTTTGCATTCAGTAAAGTAGTCATCCTGATTCTCTGTGTCCTGCGTCTGACTTCACTTGCCGCGTACACATCACCCTTTTGACACCCCCAAATTAAGCACCTGGCTTCATGGTTTATTAAACTAGAGGTTGATTTATGAATAATTAGGTTAATAAGTAGTTTATATACTGTTATTCATTAATAAATATACACTGTGTACAAAACATTAGGAGCACCTTCCTAATATTGAGTGCACCACCCTTTGCACTCAGAACAGCCTCAATTTGTCAGGGCATGGACTACAATGTGTCAAAATCATTCCACAGGCATGCTGGCCCATGTTGACTCAATGCTTCCCACAGTTGTGTCAAGTTGGCTGGATGTCCTTTGGGTGGTGGACCATTCTTGATACACACGGGACACTGTTGAGCATGAAAAACCCAGCAGCGTTGCAGTTCTTGACACCCTCAAACCGGTGCACCTGGCACCTACTACCATACCCCGTTAAAAGGCATTTAAATATTTTGTCTTGCCCATTCACCCTCTGAATGGCACACATACACAATCAATGTCTCAAGGCTTCTTTAACCTGTCTCCTCCCCTTCATCTACACTGATTGAAGTGGATTTAACAGGTGATATCAATAAGGGATCATAATTTTCACCCGGATTCACATGGTCAGTCTATGTCATGGAAATGTTTTGTACACTCAGTGTATATTTTGTGAATCATTCATTCATATTAAATATTAATAATATAGGACTGTCTCACTGTGCATTTCCAACACATCTTTGTGTACATTTCCAGAATCTAAGATCTTCTTCTCTTTGCCCCCAACCCAGGTTGAACACAAGAAACTGTACGGCCCCATCTGGCGCTCGCGGTTCGGCCCGTTTGACGTGGTGAACGTGGCATCTCCAGAGCTTATATTCCAGGTGATCCGTCAGGAGGGCTGCTACCCGGTCCGGACAGAGCTGCCACACTGGAAGGAGTACCGCGACATGAGGGGACAGGCCTATGGACTCCATGTGGAGTGAGTGGCCGATGAGATTGTGTCGCAATCTACATTGAACCACATGAAGGACTATTCCTAGATGGGGTGTAGGAAAGGGAATGGATAATACTTACACCCACTGTTCCCTTGAATATTCTGGGGCACTGAGCAAATTTTTGCTCTTGTGAGCGGAAACATGAACGTTGTGCAACTTCCAGGGTGCGTTTGCAGTAAACTCTGAGGCTGTACCCTTACAGTTTTAGACAGTAGCCAATAGGCTATTGTGGCTATTTGAGCATAATGTAGGCCTACCAACAAAACCATTGGAGCAAATCCCATAACATTTTCACATGGAAATAGCTTTTGATTTTTGTGATATAGACTACAGTAGCCTGTACATTGAGAGAATAAATTATTTGATCCCCTGCTGATTTTGTACGTTTGCCCACTGACAGAGAAATGATCAGTCTATAATTTTAATGGTAGGTTTATTTGAACAGTGAGAGACACAATAACAACAACAAAATCCAGAAAAACACATGTCACAAATGTTATAAATTGATTTTGCATTTTAATGAGGGAAATAAGAATTTGACCCCTCTGCAAAACATGACTTAGTACTTGGTGGCAAAACCCTTGTTGGCAATCACAGAGGTCAGACGTTTCTTGTAGTTGGCCACCAGGTTTGCACACATCTCAGGAGGGATTTTGTCCCACTCTTTGCAGATCTTCTCCAAGTCATTAAGGTTTCGAGCCTGACGTTTGGCAACTCGAACGTTCAGCTCCCTCCACAGATTTTCTATGGGATTAAGGTCTGGAGACTGGCTAGGCCACTCCAGGACCTTAATGTGCTTCTTCTTGAGCCACTCCTTTGTTGCCTTGGCCGTGTGTTTTGGGTCATTGTCATGCTGGAATACCCATCCACGACCCATTTTCAATGCCCTGGCTGAGGGAAGGAGGTTCTCACCCAAGATTTGACGGTACATGGCCCTGTCCATCGTCCCTTTGATGCGGTGAAGTTGTCCTGTCCCCTTAGCAGAAAAACACCCCCAAAGCATAATGTTTCCACCTCCATGTTTGATGGTGGGGATGGTGTTCTTGGGGTCATAGGCAGCATTCCTCCTCCTCCAAACACAGCGAGTTGAGTTGATGCCAAAGAGCTCCATTTTGGTCTCATCTGACCACAACACTTTCACCCAGTTCTCCTCTGAATCATTCAGATGTTCATTGGCAAACTTCAGACGGGCATGTATATGTGCTTTCTTGAGCAGGGGGACCTTGCGGGCGCTGCAGTATTTCAGTCCTTCACGGCGTAGTGTGTTACCAATTGTTTTCTTGGTGACTATGGTCCCAGCTGCCTTGAGATCATTGACAAGATCCTCCCGTGTAGTTCTGGGTGATTCCTCACCGTTCTCATGATCATTGCAACTCCACAGGGTGAGATCTTGCATGGAGCCCCAGGCCGAGGGATTGACAGTTCTTTTGTGTTTCTTCCATTTGCGAATAATCGCACCAACTGTTGTCACCTTCTCACCAAGCTGCTTGGCGATGGTCTTGTAGCCCATTCCAGCCTTGTGTAGGTCTACAATCTTGTCCCTGACATCCTTGGAGAGCTCTTTGGTCTTGGCCATGGTGGAGAGTTTGGAATCTGATTGATTGATTGCTTCTGTGGACAGGTGTCTTTTATACAGGTAACAAGCTGAGATTAGGAGTACTCCCTTTAAGAATGTGCTCCTAATCTCAGCTCGTTACCTGTATAAAAGACACCTGGGAGCCAGAAATCTTTCTGATTGAGAGGGGGTCAAATACTTATTTCCCTCATTAAAATGCAAATCAATTTATAACATTTTTGGCATGCGTTTTTCTGGATTTTTTTGTTATTCTGTCTCTCACTGTTCAAATACACCTACCATTAAAATTATAGACTGATCATTTCTTTGTCAGTGGGCAAACGTACAAAATCAGCAGGGGATCAAATACTTTTTTCCCTCACTGTATGTGGTGTTCAATGCAGGCCTATATTGCATGAGCCTTTTAAAAACGTTTTTACATTATGAAGGGCTTGATATTAATTATTCTTTACTTGGTCTGTAACACCATGGGCCAAATAGGTGACTTGAAATTGCATTGTATGTCACGGTTCAGACAGACGACAAGAGGACCACAATTGCGTCACACCAGAAAGTTTATTAAAACTTAAGGGAAATGGGAAGTAGGGAGTGAGTGAAGGCTCCAGGGGTTATCCCGTCCAATGTGCTGGGTCTGTGCCCCCCAGTGGCAGCGATGCGTCCGATGACGCCGGTGGTTGGTGGTCCAGAAGTCCTGGGGGAGGAAACACAGACACAACGGGGCGGATGAAACAAGGCAGAAGTACAGTTCAAGGGAAATCCAAATACGTTGTAGCAAGGCAGAAGGCTGGTCAGAGTTACCGGGGTCGAAGAGTAGTCAGGAGTCGTAATGGCAGAAAGCAGGTCTGGTTTTCCTGGGGCAGAAGAGTATCCAAGAATCAGGCAGGTCCGGGGTCACAAAACAAGGGTGAGCCAGAAGCGCGAGCACACAGGTTCCGGGTGTGAGCTTTGCAGACGATCTGACAAAGGAGAGCTGAAAGACAGGACTTTAAATACTGGGAGAGGTTAGTGGGTAATGCAGCGCAGCTGGCAGAGTAATTAGAGCCGAGCAGAGCAGGGACAGGTGGAGCTAGTTAGGCTGAGTAGAGAGAGAGAGATGAGCAGAGTGGAAGATAGTGGAAACACATTAAGGTGGTAACCCGGTGGAGTGAGAGGGCTCATGACAGAACCCCCCAAGGGACGGCCCCAGAAGTCCCAAGAGCAACACCACGCCGGGCGGGAGGAGGGGAGCCGGAGGAGGGCTAGAACTCCTCCGAACGGTCCGAGCGAACGCCCTCATCCTCGGAGGAAGCCGGAGGGCCGTGGTCGGGAGATGGGACAGGTCCCGAGACAGGATCAGGCACAGGACAGGAAGCCGAGCGGGCAGGACGGTTAGGGATCCCTCTGGGGCGGCCCCTACGGATTGCAGGTTGATCAGGATGCCGTTGGTGGAAGGCGGTGATGAGAGTCCTATCCACAATCCGACTAGCTGGCACCCAGGTCCTTTCCTCAGGTCCATAGCCCTCCCAGTCAATGAGGTACTGGGACCCCTACCCCTCCGTCTGGACCCGAAGCAGGCGGCGGACCGGTGTAAACCAGACCACCATCGACGAGCTGTGGAGGAGGAGGACAAGGCGCAGCAGGGACCAGCGGACTCTCATGAATGGGCTTAATCTTAGACACATGGAAAGTGGGGTGCACCCTCATGGAATTAGGCAGTTGGAGCCGGACAGCAGTTGGGCTAATCACTCTTATGATAGGGAATGGGCCAATGAACCGAGGTGCCAACTTCTGCGACTCCACCCTGAGTGGCAGGTTCCTTGACGACAACCACACCCTTTGACCAACATGGTAGGTGGGAGCAGGGATTCTCCGACGGTTGGCCCCGGTAGTGTAGCTGGCAACGGATCTGAGAAGTGTGGCTCGGGCCTGTGACCAGGTGCGGCGACATCGACGGGCAAACGCAAGTGCAGATGGGCAAGTAACCTCCCCTTCCTGACTGGCAAATAGAGGAGGCTGGTATCCATAAACACCTTGGAAAGGGGACATACCGATGGCAGAGCAGGTCAGAGAATTGTGTGCGTACTCCACCCATGTCAATTGCTGCGACCAGGAGTGGGGGGTTGCGTGAAGTCATGCATCGCAGTGCCTTCTCGAGCTCCTGATTTGCCCGCTCTGACTGCCCATTGGATTGGGGATGGAATCCGGAAGTCAGACTGACTGTGGCTCCCAGCAGGTGACAGAACTCCTTCCAAAAAGCGGAGGAGAATTGTGGACCACGGTCAGAAACTACATCCTTTGGCAGTCCGTGGATCCGAAAGACGTGTTCCAGGACCACCTGGGCGGTCTCCTTGGCGGTTGGGAGCTTGGGGAGGGGAATGAAGTGTGCCATCTTGCTGAATCGGTCAACTATGGTGAGAATGACGGTCTTGCCCCTTGAAGGGGCAGCCCCGTGACAAAGTCAAGGGCGATGTGAGACCAGGGACGTCTGGGCACAGGCAGGGGCTGCAGCAATCCGGCTGGGGGGGCTGGCAGGACGACTTGTGTTGGTTGCAGATGGGGCAGGCTTGGACGAATTCCCGTACATCCTTTCTCAGAGCGGGCCACCAGAACCTCTGGGCGAGCAGGTTGTAAGTGCGGGTGGAGCCAGGGGTGACAAGCTAGGCGGGAGTCATGTCCCCACTGAACGACCTGGGACCTTAGGTTTTCGGGGGACAAAAGGCGGTCAGCTGGGCAAGTGCTGGGACCGGGCTGGTTACGGAGAGCTTCCAGCACCTGTTCCTCAACAGCCCAGGTCAGAGCTGCTACGATGCAGGGACTTGGCAGAATCGACACAGGATCCTTGGAGGGTTGTCATCCTTCTGGAATTGACGGGAGAGGGCGTCTGGCTTGGTGTTCGCGTGATCCAGGCCGGTATGACAGAGTGAAATTAAACCTGGTGAAGAACAGGGCCCAGCGGGACTGCCTGGAGTTCAACCGTTTGGCCGTGCGGATGTACTCCAAGTTCTTATGATCGGTCCAAACGAAATGGAATGGTGGACCCCTCCAGCCAGTGACGCCACTCCTCCAAGGCAAGCTTCACAGCCAGCAGCTCTCGGTTCCCTATGTCGTAATTGCACTCAGAGGGGGACAACCGACGTGAGAAAAAGGCACAGGGATGGAGCTTCCTATCCTCCGCAGCCCACTGAGAAATCACAGCACCAACTCCCACATCCGGCGTCCACCTCCACAATGAATTGCCGGTCCACGTCAGGCATCTGGAGGATGGGAGCGGAGGTGAACCTACCCTTGAGGGTACTGAAGGCCTTGTCGGCTGCTGGGGTCCAGGTGAAGGGTTGCTTGGTGCTGGTTAGAGCAGTGAGAGGGGCAGCAACGGTACTGTAGTTCCGGATAAACTTTCTATAGAAGTTAGCAAACCCCAGAAACTGTTGCAGCTTCTTTCTGTTCTCCGGAACTGGCCATGAAGTGACTGCTGATACTTTGGCAGGATCCATTTGGATACTTCCCTCTGCCACTATGTACCCCAGGAAGGCCACTGTCTTGACGTGAAACTCACATTTCTCTGCCTTGGCGTAGAGGGAATTCTCCAGAAGACGATGAAGGACTTGCTGGACATGGCGGGTGTGTTCAGACAGGTCTCTGGAGTAGATTAAGATGTCATCCAGGTAAACGAAGACAAACTTGTTTAACATGTCCCGCAGTACATCATTCACTAGAGCCTGGAACACAGCAGGAGCATTGGTGAGGCCAAAAGGCATAACCAGATACTCGTAGTGGCCTGTTGGTGTATTGAATGCGGTCTTCCATTCATCTCCCTCCCGGATCCGCACTAGGTGGTAAGCGTTTCTGAGATCCAACTTGGTAAAAACAGTGGCTCCCTGGAGCAACTCAAAAGCAGAGGTGAGCAGAGGGAGAGGGTAACGGTTCTTCACTGTGATGTCGTTGAGTCCCCCTGTAGTCGATGCAGGGGCGAAGAGATCCGTCCCTCTTCCCCACAAAGAAGAAGCCAGCACCAGCCGGAGATGAAGATGAACGGATCAATCCTGTGGACAGAGAGTCATTGATGTAGTCCTCCATGGACCTTCTTTCAGGAGCAGACAACGAATAAAGACGGCCCCTTGGAGGGGCTGTTCCAGGGAGGAGGTCGATGGCACAGTCGATGCGGTCGGTGAGGGGGCAGAGATGTGGCTCTTGCTTTGTTAAACACTTCTCTGAGACCATGGTAGCATTCTGGGACATGGGAGAGGTCAGGAGCGGAGTTAGTAGGTACTGGCCGAGGGGGTAGTGCGGCAGCAAGCAGGCAGGTTCGGTGGCAGTCCTCTCCCCCACTCCCTGATCACCCCGGTCACCCAGTCGAGCTGAGGGTTGTGCCTGCGGAGCCATGGGTAACCCAGGATGAGGGGTTGGCCTGGAGAGGGGGAGCAGGTGAAACTGGATAGTTTCTTGATGGTTTCCGGACAGACCCATCAAGACCGGGGCCGTGACATGAGTGACCGATCCGAGTAAGTGTCCGTCCAGTGCCCGGGCAGGAATAGGAGGTGTCAAACGGAGGTTCTCCAGTCCCAGTTGGCGTGCCAGCTTGATGTCCATTATGTTGGCTTCGGCGCCAGAATCCACCAGAGCAGCCAGGGTGTGAGTTGAGTCAGAGAGGCGGAGGTGAACTTGCAGCAAGGGTTTGCGGTCGGAGGACTGGATGGTCATTGAGCTCAACCGGACTCCCCCTATGCCCGGTGAGCTTCGGCTTTTAAAGGGCAGGTTACCACACGATGTCCATCACCTCCACAATAGAGGCAGAGGTTTGAGGTGAAGCGGCGCTGGCGCTCTGCAGGCGTGAGAGAGGCTCGCCCAATCTCCATAGGCTCAGACTGATCAAGCTGACTTGGGTGAGTGGCAGTAGCTGACAGGAGCCCAGTCGGATCTCTCCGAATGCCGGTAGTTGGTGGACCTTGGCGCCCCCTCTCACGACGACGGGTCTGTATCCTTCTGCCGATCCGGACAGTCAGTGCGATGGCTTCATCAAGAGTGGAAGGCAGTTCATGGGAGACCAACTCGTCCTTGATATAGTCAGCCAAGCTTATGGAAGAACGCGATCCACCAACGATGGTGTGTTCCAAGAACTACGTCTTGCCAGGGTTCGGAAGTCGATGGAATGGTCTGCGACTGTATCGTCTGCCTTGTCGAATACTGAACAGTTCACGAGACGCCTCTGGGTTGGTGAATCCAGGTCAAACACCTTCAGCATCTCCTCAGCAAACAGGTCGAAGGTTGCACATGCGGGGTTTGACGTTCAAACTCTGCTGTTCCCCAGAGTCGAGCTCGGCCCGTCAGGTGAGTGATGGCATACCCGACTCTAGCCCCCTCCGTGGCGAAGGTCCTTGGCTGCAAGGAGAACTGAAGTCGGCAGCTAGTCAGGAATGGCCGGACCTGGGTAGAATCGCCGTTGAACCGCTCGGGGTTTCCAATCTTGGGTTCCGGGGCAGCGGCTGCAACTGACCGGGGCAGGTAACTTCGGAGGCAGGGCTGGTGGGCAGACTGGCTGGGGTAAGGTTGGTGAGGAGTTGGATGATCCTGGCGAGTTGTTGTTGCTGCTGCTGGGACTGCTGCTGGTGCTGCTGGAACTGCTGATGCTGTTGGTGGCCGACCTGAAGCAGAGAGGTGATGTCGCCGCTCATGCGGCCTAGCTCTCTCTCAGTGTGTTCCAGGCGTAGCATGGCGGTGGGTTGCTCAGGTTCTTCGGTTTCCATGTCGGGGGAAGTGTGCGCTGAGTCCATGATGGTCAGATCGTACTGTCACGGTTCAGACAGACGACAAGAGGACCACAATTGCGTCACACCAGAAAGTTTATTAAAACTTAAGGGAAATGGGAAGTAGGGAGTGAGTGAAGGCTCCAGGGGTTATCCCGTCCAATGTGCTGGGTCTGTGCCCCCCCCCAGTGGCAGCGATGCGTCCGATGACGCCGGTGGTTGGTGGTCCAGAAGTCCTGGGGGGAGGAAACACAGACACACAGGCGGATGAAACAAGGCAGAAGTACAGTTCAAGGGAAATCCAAATACGTTGTAGCAAGGCAGAAGGCTGGTCAGAGTTACCGGGGTCGAAGAGTAGTCAGGAGTCGTAATGGCAGAAAGCAGGTCTGGTTTTCCTGGGGCAGAAGAGTATCCAAGAATCAGGCAGGTCCGGGGTCACAAAACAAGGGGTGAGCCAGAAGCGCGAGCACACAGGTTCCGGGTGTGAGCTTTGCAGACGATCTGACAAAGGAGAGCTGAAAGACAGGACTTTAAATACTGGGGAGAGGTTAGTGGGTAATGCAGCGCAGCTGGCAGAGTAATTAGAGCCGAGCAGAGCAGGGACAGGTGGAGCTAGTTAGGCTGAGTAGAGAGAGAGAGATGAGCAGAGTGGAAGATAGTGGAAACACATTAAGGTGGTAACCCGGTGGAGTGAGAGGGCTCATGACATTGTATTGTGTTGTATGATGCAAGAAACCACTTTACAAAATAAAATTAACTATTATTAACATACAGAGAATTAGACAATGTAGGCTACCCCTCTGCCTATTGGCTTATTTGCATATTCAAGCATGTCTCAAAATACAACACTGCCCCTTTAATTAAGATGTAAGTTTTTACCTGACTAGCTTTTCAAAGACAGCTTGAAATGTGGCCTAAACGTTTTGTGCTCTTGTATGAACTCGCTAACTTAAAAAGAATATCAACAAATGTGCACACGCGCACTCTGATCTGAACTGATCTGAAAAGCGCATTCACGCATGGGTGATTGAAAGACCGCTCATGGGCTACCCCCGCCAATAGAATTATACTCCTGTGCGCTCTGGCTCTGCCTACAACTAAATCACAGACTCAAACTTGCAAAGTTAGATTTGTTTTGGTTTATTGCATTGAAAAGGGGCAAATATTCGATCACAGAAAAAAACGTTAATCTATGTGGCGACCTCAGTGAAGTTCAATCTCTTGCGTCTCTGCACGGCATGGCATTTCTTCTGCTCGGCAGTCCTGGAGGTGCACAGCTTAGAGGGAACATTGCTTGCACCCTATACTTCAAAGATACATTATGACTGTTATTGGTAATAAATCATTGCCTTGGGTAAAAGCAATGTTGGTCTGGTTTGAGGAAACCATGGTCCTGCAGGTAAGCTTGTTTCAGTAGTACCTCCACCTCCAACATTATCCATCTAACCTACAGGTAACTGCCAAATTAAAGGAAACGCCAACGTAGCGTCTTAATGGGGCATTGGGCCACCACTAGTCGCCAGAAAAGCTTGAATGCGCCTTGGCATAGATTCTACAAGTGTCTGGAACTCTATTGGAGGGATGTGACACCATTATTCCACGAGAAATTTCATCATTTGGTGTTTTATTGATGGTGGTGGAAAACACTGTCTCAGGCGCTGCTCTATAATCTTCCATAAGTGTTCAATTGGGTTGAGATCTAGTGACTGACACACACACACACACTTTAAACCCCCTATGCTCATTTGAGATCCATGGTGGGATGTTAATTGCTTAATTAACTCATGAACCACACCTGTGTGGAATCACTTGCTTTAAAAATATTTTGTATCCCTCATTTACTTAAGTTGTTCCTTTATTTTGGCCGTTACCTGTAGATATACCGCTACCCCTTTATTCTGAATATCTACTGTAGATTCACTGTCTGTCTCCTGTCCTCTCCTCTCCTACAGTAAAGGACCAGAGTGGTACCGTATCCGTAGTGCCCTGAATCCAAAGATGCTGAAGCTAGCAGAGGTGTCTGCGTATGCGCCTGTCATCCACCAGGTGGTAGGGGACCTGCTACAGCGTATTGAGAGGCTCCGTCTCCGCAGTCAGGACCACACCACCGTACCAGACATCACCGCAGAGCTCTACAAGTTTGGCTTTGAAGGTGTGGTATCATTGGTTCATTCAATATTTTTTATGCTTTTAACTCCTTCAGAATCACACACACACCGAGTGGGGTTGGAAACCAGGGTCAGCCACAGTGCCGTGCCCCTAGAGCAGCTTAGGTAAAGTGCCTTGCTCAGGGGCACAACGGCAGGAGATGGCATAAAGGATACCTAGAATCCCACCAGCTCTGTGTAGTCCTTATGGTTCACTCTGTTCTCTCCCTCCCTGCAGGTATCTCTTCCATCCTGTTTGAGACGCGCCTGGGTTGTCTGCAGGAGGAGATCCCTAAGGACACGCTGAAGTTTATCGCTGCAGCCAACGACATGCTAACCCTGTCTGAGACAGTCCTCTTCCTACCGCTCTGGACACGCAACGTCCTGCCCTTCTGGAAACGATTTATCCAAGCCTGGGACGACCTCGTGGATGTAGGTATGTTTGTAAATAATGTTAGGGGGTCCTTCTATTGAGCGATCGGCAGACTTAAAGGTGTAGGTGGAAAGTAGACATGGTAGGTTCGACCTCCACAATGCAAGCATAGGGTTATTTCTACTTCACAATTGCTTGCACTGTCACTTGCATGTCAGCCACTAAGCACTGTTGAGTAGTCTCAGAAATCACAGATTCTGAACTTTGTTAATGTGGGAGGCAACCCGTCTGCCTAGGGAGACTAACTGTTGAGCTGTGTTCGCTATTGAGACTCATGTTGTGTGTTTGTGTGTGTCCCCTACATGAATGTGTGTGTTCAATGTATTTCTATATAAACCCTCAGCTCAGCGTCTGGTTGACCATAAATTGGCGCAGATGGAAGCCCAGGTGCTGGCTGGGAAGCAGGTGGAGGGGATGTATCTGACCCACCTGCTGTCCTGTGATAAACTGTCCCTGGGAGAGGTGTACATCAGCATCACAGAGCTGTTGCTGGGCGGAGTGGACACGGTGAGAGGAGAGGGTCATGGGAGGTCCTACATAGAGGAAGGTGGTGCTATACACAACAGCAGGGTCATGTTCTGTAGGGCACACCGTAAACAAACCTATTGAAATGGAAAACGAACATGTGAATTTCTTATTGGCAAAATTTGATTATTTCCTCCACATTTCAAAATGTTTTCTTCTGTTTTGTGCGTACTGGACATGTCCTAGGGAATGGGTGGCGTGATGGAGTCAGAGGCTTTTGTAGGGTGGAGGTATATTTTGGCTTTAAGATTGCATGATTCTCCCCAGGCCATAAATACTGAGACCATTTGCTTTAGTTTGTAGACATATACAGTACCAGTCAAAAGTTTGGACACACCTACTCATTCAGGGGTTTTTCTTTATTTTTACTATTTTCTACATAGTAGAATAATAGTGAAGACATCAACACTATGAAATAACACATATGGAATCATGTAGTAACCAAAAAAGTGTTAAACAAATCAACATTTATTTTATATTTGAGATTCTTCAAATAGCCACCCTTTGCCTTGATGACAGCTTTGCACACTCTTGGCATTCTCTCAACTAGCTTCACCTGGAATGCTTTTCCAACAGTCTTGAAGGAGTTCCCACATATGCTTAGCACTTGTTGGCTGCTTTTCCTTCACTCTGCCGTCCGACTCATCCCAAACCATCTCAATTGGGTTGAGGTTGGGGGATTGTGGAGGCCAGGTAATCTGATGCAGCACTCCATCACTCTCGTTCTTGGTAAAATAGCCCTTACACAGCCTGGAGGTGTGTTGGGTCATTGTCCTGTTGAAAAACAAATGATTGTCCCACTAAGCCCAAACCAGATGGGATGGCGTATCACAGCAGAATGCTGTGGTAGCCATGCTGGTTAAGTGTGCCTTGAATTCTAAATAAATCACAGACAGTGTCACCAGCAAAGCACCCCCCACACCATAACACCTCCTCCTCCATGCTTTACGATGGGAACTACACATGCGGAGATAATCCGTTCACCCACACCGCGTCTCACAAAGACACAGCGGTTGGAACCAAAAATCTCAAATTTGGACTGCAGACCAAAGGACACATTTCCACCGGTCTAATGTCCGTTGCTCGTGTTTCTTGGCCCAAGCAGATCTCTTCTTATTATTGGTGTCCTTTAGTAGTGGTTTCTTTGCAGCAATTCAACCATGAATTCAATTCAACCAAGTCGCTCTGGATAAGAGCGTCTGCTAAATAACTAAAATGTAATGTAAATGTAAAATGTAAATGTGATGAAGGCCTGATTCACACAGTCCCCTCTGAACAGTTGATGTTGAGATGTGTCTGTGACTTGAACTCTGTGAAGCATTTATTTGGGCTGCAATTTCTGAAGCTGGTAACTAATGAACTTATCCTCTGCAGCAGAGGTAACTCTGGGTCTTCCTTTCCTGTGGCGGTCCTCATGAGAGCCAGTTTCATTATAGCGCTTGATGGTTTTTGCGACTGCACTTGAAGAAACTTTAAAACTTCTTGAAATGTTCTGTATTGACTGACCTTCATGTCTTAAAGTAATGATGGACTGTTGTTTCTCTTTGCTTATTTGAGCTGTTCTTGCCATAATATGGACTTGGTCTTTTACCAAATAGGGCTATCTTCTGTATACCCCCTACCTTGTCACAACACAACTGATTGGCTCAAACGCATTAAGAAGGAAAGAAATTCCACAAATTAACTTTTAAGAAGGCACACCTGTTAATTGAAATGCATTCCAGGTGACTACCTCATGAAGCTGGTTGAGAGAATGCCAACAGTGTGCAAAGCTGTCATCAAGGCAAAGGGTGGGTATTTGAAGAATCTCAAATATAAAATATATTTTTATTTGTTTAACACTTTTTGGTTACTAACTTTTAATTTATTTTAGAGGGTACAAAATGCACTCACTCACACACGCACATAACCACAGACAAATACACAGTAACCATACAAACACAGCAGAACCTGCCTGGCTGAATTCCCTGGTGCAAGCTTCATGCTCTATTTATTCAACCTTTATTGTCACGCCCTGGCTCTGGGGACTCTTAATTGTTGAGCCAGGGTGTGGATGTTTTATGTTTAGTTTTTTTTTTTTGTATGTTTATTTATTTTTATTTTTAGATTGTTTAGTTGATCTATGTTGGCCAGGTGGTTCCCAATCAGAGACAGCTGTAGCTCGTTGTCTCTGATTTGTGACCATACTTAGGCAGCCTGTTGGCACCAGTTAGTTTGTGGGATCTTGATCCGTAAAGGTTTGTTGTGTTATAACCTCAGGACTTCACGTATCGTTCATTTGTTGTTTTGTTCGTGTAAGTACTAATAAAAGATGTACGCTTATCACGCTGCACCTTGGTCCGTCTCATCCATTAACGATCGTGACAGAAGATCCCACCCCAAGAGGACCAAGCAGCGTGCCCAGGAGGAGAAGAGGGCGATGTCTCAGGTGGGCGAATGGTGGTCATGGGAGGAGATATTCGCGGGCAGAGGGCCATGGGCAAAGGTAAATGCCCAGGCAGGAGAGGAGAAACGGCGCCAACCGTGCCGGACGGACACGCGAGAGGCAACCCCAAGACATTTTTTGGGGGGCACACGGCGTGGACGACGGGGCTGCTGGAGGCAGCTACAGGGCGAATCAGCGGACTAGGAGAGGAGGCCACCAGGTTACGGGGGCCATTGGTCATGAGGGAGAAGGAGAGTGTAGAGGCACGGCGAGAGGTACTGGTTAGGCAGGAGGTTTATAAGGAAACCCAGTCCCGCTCCTCGCACCAAGCAAGTGGTGTGTGTCACCAGTCCGGTCCGGCCCGTTCCTGGTCCCCGCACAAGGCCAGTGGTGTGTGTTCCCAGTACGGTCCGGCCTGTTCCTGCTCCCCGCACCAAGCCAGTGGTGCGCGTCGCCAGCCCGGTCCGGCCTGTTCCTGCTCCCCGCACCAAGCCAGTGGTGCGCGTCGCCAGCCCGGTCCGGCCCGTTCCTGCTCCCCGCACCAAGCCAGTGGTGCGCGTCGTCAGCCTGGTCCGGCCCGTTCCTGCTCCCCGCACCAAGACTGTGGTGCGCGTCGCCAGCCCGGTCCGGCCCGTTCCTGCTCCCCGCACCAAGCCTGTGGTGCGCGTCGCCAGCCCGGTCCGGCCCGTTCCTGCTCCCCGCACCAAGCCAGTGGTGCGCGTCGCCAGCCCGGTCCGGCCTGTTCCTGCTCCCCGCACCAAGCCTGTGGTGCGCGTTGCCAGCCCGGTCCGGCCTGTTCCTGCTCCCCGCACCAAGCCAGTGGTGCGCGTCGCCAGCCCGGTCCGGCCTGTTCCTGCTCCCCGCACCAAGCCAGTGGTGCGCGTCGTCAGCCCGGTCCGGCCCGTTCCTGCTCCCCGCACCAAGCCAGTGGTGCGCGTCGTCAGTCCGGCACGGCCCGTGCCTGTTCCACCGGTGTTCAGTCTAGCTCCGGCCAGCGGGGCCAGACCAGACCAGGGGCGCAACGGGGGGGTAGAGAGAGAGTGGTGGTCACGCCCGGAGCCGGATCCGCCTCCGAGGCGGAATGCCCACCCGGCCCCTACCCTGTTGTGTTGGTGTGGCGCGGTCGCAGTCCGCGCCTTTGGGGGGGGTACTGTCACGCCCTGGCTCTGGGGACTCTTAATTGTTGAGCCAGGGTGTGGATGTTCTATGTTTAGTTTTTCTATGTTTGGTTCTAGATCGTTTAGTTGATCTATGTTGGCCAGGGTGGTTCCCAATCAGAGACAGCTGTTGTCTCTGATTGGGGACCATACTGAGGCAGCCTGTTGGCACCAGTTAGTTTGTGGGATCTTGATCCGTAAAGGTTTGTTTTGTTATAACCTCAGGACTTCACTATCGTTCATTTGTTGTTTTGTTTGTGTAAGTACTAATAAAAGATGTACGCTTATCACGCTGCGCCTTGGTCCGTCTCATCCATTAACGATCGTGACATTTATGTAACGTCATTGAGCTAAACATTTGGAAATCAGTGTTCTCATTTGAGATGGTCTTATTCAATGACTAGATGCCACTTGAAATGATCTACTGTTCCAAAGTACTTTCCTCAGCTGCTTTTATGATGAATTGATGTCAGTAAATGTTGATGATCACTGATAACTTGTCTCTGATACAGCCTCCACCACTCCCTCAACTTGTAATACTTGTTTTGAAACAGCAGCACTTTAATTGTCCAAGTCAAATTTCCCCTCAGGGACAATTAAGTATACTGAACAAAAATCTAAACGCAACATGCAACAATTTCAAAGATTGTACTGAGTTACAGTTCATATAAGAACTCAGTCAATTGAAATAAATAAATCAGGCCCTAATCTATGGATTTCACATGACTGGGAATACAGATATGCATCTGTTGGTCACAGATACCTTAAAAAGAAAAAAGTAGGGTCTCCCAAGTGGCACAGCGGTCTAAGGCGTCACTACAGATCCAGGTTCGATCCCGAGCTGTGTCGCAGCCGGCCGCGATCGGGAGACCCATGAGGCGACGCACAATTTGCCCAGCGTCGTCCGGGTTAGGGAGGGTTTGGCTGGCCAGGATGTCCTTGTCCCATCACGCACTAGCGACTCCTGTGGCGGGCCGGGCGCAGTGCACGCTGACTCGGTCACCAGTTGTACGGTGTTTCCTCCGACACATTGGTGCGGCTGGCTTCCGGGTTAAGCGAGCAGTGTGTCAAGAAGCAGTGCGGCTTTGCAGGGTCGTGTTTCGGAGGACACATGGCTCTCGACCTTCGTCTCTCCCGAGTCCGTACAGGAGTTGCAGCGATGGGACAAGACTGTAACTACCAATTGGATATCACAAAGTTGGGGCGTGGATCAGAAAACCAGTCAGTATCTGGTGTGACCACCATTTGCCTCATGCAGCGCGACACATCTCTTTCACATAGAGTTGATCAGGCTGATTGTGGAATGTTGTCCGACTCCTCTTCAATGGCTGTGCAATGTTGCTGGATATGGGCGAGAACTGGAACATGCTGTCGTACACGTCGATCCAGAGCATCCTATACATGCTCAATGGGTGACATGTCTGGTGAGTATGCAAGTATTTTCAGCTTCCAGAAATTGTGTACAGATCCTTGCGACATGGGGCAGTGCATTATCATGCTGAAACATGAGGTGAGGGCAGTGGATGAATGGCACGACAATGGGCCTCAGGATCTCATCACGGTATCTCTGTGCATTCAAATTGCCATTGCTAAAATGCAATTGTGTTCGTTGTCTGTAGCTCATGCCTGCCTATACCATTACCCCACCGCCACAATGGGGCACTCAGTTCACAACGTTGACATCAACAAACCGCTCACTCACACGACGCCATACACGTGGTCTGCGGTTGTGAGGCCGTTGGACATACTGCCAAATTCTCTAAAACAATATTGGAGGTGGCTTATGGTAGAGTAATGAACATTCAATTCTCTGGCAACAGCTCAGGTGGACATTCCTGCAGTCAGCATACCAATTGCACGCTCCTTCAAAACTTTAGACATCTGTGGCATTGTGTTGTGTGACAAAACTGCACATTTTAGAGTGGCCTTTTATTGTCCCAAGCACAAGGTGCACCTGTGTAATAATGATCATGCTGTTTAATCAGCTTCTTGATATGCCACACCTGTCAGGTGGATGGATTATCTTGGCAAAGGAGAAATGCTCGCTAACAGGCATGTAAACAAATGTACGCACAACATTTGAGAGAAATAAGCTTTTGTGAGTATGGAACATTTCTAGGATATTGTATTTCAGCTCATAAACCATGGTATTAACACTACATGCGTTTATATTTTTGTTTTAGTATATTTTATATCACTTCATCTTTCTTTCTATCGTCCTTCTCCTTCCGCCTCAGACGTCCAACACCTTGTCGTGGGCGTTGTACCACTTAGCTCGCGACACTGCGTCCCAGGACATGCTGTACCGTGAGATCATGTCCGTGTGTCCAGGAAGACAGCAGCCCAGATCAGAGGACGTGAGCAGGATGCCCTACCTGAAGGCTGTCATCAAGGAGACTCTGAGGTGAATACACGCACATAGGCACGGATGCACACGTTCACACACGCAGGTTCTGAGGTGAACACACGCACATGCACACATGCACACACATACACACACACACACATACATCAAGAATGGCGACCTGCAACTGGCCTCTTGTTTTGAGCATGCCTGGTCAAAGAGAGTTTGTGCGCGTGTGTTTGCTTGCATTTTCCTTGCCCTAATTATACTGATAATGACTGATAAGTGAGATAACGTGTTGTCATTTCGTGCAGATGTTCAAGGTGGAGGCATGTGGCATGTTTTTCAGACAGTTAATATAAGGAGGAGGGGTGGGCAGCAATGTCCTTATATAACCTGAACGGTGTGTTCAAATTTGAATTGTCACATGCTTCGTAAACAACAGATGTATACTAACAGTGAAATGCTTACTTACGGGCCCTTCCCAACAATGCAGAAGTAAAAAATTGTAACACGAGGATAATACATTTACATTTTAGTCATTTAGCAGACGCTCTTATCCAGAGCGACTTACAGTTAGTGAATACATTTTTTTTTTATACTGGCCCCCTGGGAATCGAACCCACAACCCTGGCGTTGCAAACGCCATGCTCTACCAACTGAGCTACATCCCTGCCGGCCATTCCCTCCCCTCCCCTACCCTACCCTGGACGACGCTGGGCTAATTGTGCGCCGCCCCATGCGTCTCCCGGTCACAGCCGGCTATGACAGAGCCTGGATTCAAACCAGGATCTCTAGTGGCACAGCTAGCACTGCGATGCAGTGCCTTAGACCACTGCGCCACTCGGGAGACGCCATATGAGTAATACACAATGAGTAATGATAACTTGGCTATATACACGGGGTACCAGTACTGACTCGATGTGCAGGGGTACAAGGTAATTGAGGTAGATATGTACATATAGGTAGGGGGTAAAGTGACTAGGCAACAGGATAGATAATAGTAGTAGCAGCAGCGTATGTGATGAGTGTGGAAGTGTGTGTGTGTGGCAAATGTGTGCCTGTGTATACGTGTTATCTGTGGGTGTGTGTGTGTGCATGTCAAATCAAATCAAATTTTATTTGCCACATGCGCCGAATACAACATGTGTAGACCTTACAGTGAAATGCTTACTTACAAGCCCTTAACCAACAATGCATTTTTTAAATAAAGAGAGAAAAAAGTGTCAAGTAAAAAATAGAAAATAGCAAATAATTAAAGAGCAGCAGTAAAATAAAATAACAGTAGGGAGGCTATATACAGGGGGTACCGGTACAGAGTCAATGTGCGGGGGCAACGGTTAGTCGAGTTAATTGAGGTAATATGTACATGTGGGTAGAGTTAAAGTGACTATGCATAAATAATAAACAGAGTAGCAGCAGCGTAAAAGAGGGGGTTGGGGTGGGGGGGGCAATGCAAATAGTACGGGTAGCCATGATTAGCTGTTTAGGAGTCTTATGGCTTAGGGGTAGAAGCTGTTAAGAAGCCTTTTGGACATAGACTTGGCGCTCTGGTACCGCTTGCCGTGCGGTAGCAGAGAGAACAGTATATGACTAGGGTGGCTGGAGTCTTTGACAATTTTTAGGGCCCTCTGACACCGCCTGGTATAGAGGTCCTGGATGGCAGGAAGCTTGGCCCCAGTGATGTACTGAGCCGTATGACTACCCTCTGTAGTGCCTTGCGGTCGGAGGCCAAGCAGTTGCCATACCAGGCGGTGATGCAACCAGTCAGGATGCCCTCGATGGTGCAGCTGTATAACTTTTGAGGATCTGAGGACCCAAGCCAAATCTTTTCAGTCTCCTGAGGGGGAATAGGCTTTGTCGTGCCCTCTTCACGACTGTCTTGGTGTGTTTGGACCATGATAGTTTGTTGGTGATGTGGACACCAAGGAACTTGAAGCTCTCAACCTGTTCCACTACAGCCCCGTTGATGAGAATGGGGGCGTGCTCAGTCCTCTTTTTTTTCCTGTAGTCCACAATCATCTCCTTTGTCTTGATCACGTTGAGGGAGAGGTTGTTATCCTGGCACCACACGGCCAGGTCTCTGACCTCCTCCCTATAGGCTGTCTCATCGTTGTCGGTGATCAGGCCTACCACTGTTGTGTTGTCTGCAAACTTAATGATGGTGTTGGAGTCGTGCCTGGCCATGCAGTCATGGGTGAACAGGGAGTACAGGAGGGGACTGAGCACGCACCCCTGAGGGGCCCCCGTGTTGAGGATCAGCTTGGCAGATGTGTTGTTACCTACCCTTACCACCTGGGGGCGGCCCATCAGGAAGTCAGGATCCAGTTGCAGAGGGAGGTGTTTAGTCCCAGGGTCCTTAGCTTAGGGATGAGCTTTGAGGGCACTATGGTGTTGAACGCTGAGCTGTAGTCAATGAATAGCATTCTCACCTAGGTGTTCCTCTTGTCCAGGTGGGAAAGGGCAGTGTGGAGTGCAATAGAGATTGCATCATCTGTGGATCTGTTGGAGCGGTATGCAAATTGGAATGGGTCTAGGGTTTCTGGAATAATGGTGTTGATGTGAGCCATGACCAGCCTTTCAAAGCACTTCATGGCTACAGACGTGAGTGCTACGGGTCGGTAGTCATTTAGGCAGGTTATCTTAGTGTTCTTGGGCACAGGGACTATGGTGGTCTGCTTGAAACATGTTGGTATTACAGACTCACATTGGCTACGGAGAGCGTGATCACATAGTCATCCGGAACAGCTGATGCTCTCATGCATGCTTCAGTGTTGCTTGCCTCGAAGCGAGCATAGAAGTGATTTAGCTCATCTGGTAGGCTTGTGTCACTGGGCAGCTCGCGGCTATGGGTCGGTAGTCCCGTAGCCGCGAGTGTGAGTGTGTGGGTAGAGTCCAGTGTGTGTGCATAGAATCAAAAAGAGTGTGCAAAAAGGTTCAATGACGATAGTCCGGGTAGCTATATGGTTAACTATTTAGCAGTCATGGCTTGGGGGTAGAAGCTGTTCAGGAGCCTTTTGGTCCCAGACTTAGTGCTCCGGTACCGTTTGCTGTGCGGTAGCAGAGCGAACAGTCGATGACTTGGGTGGCTGGAGTCTTTGACAATTTTTAGGGCCTTCCTCTGATACCGCCTGGTATAGAGGTCCTGGATGACAGGGACACCGGCCCCCTCCACCTCTTCCTATATGGTCATAGCCATTCCTCCTGTGTGTTCTTGATTTTCTAATGATTAAAATGCTCAATAACAACATCTAGGTCAGAATCTCAACCTGCCTTTGCCAACTCTATTGTATTTAGGTGTATTAAAACTTTACTAAATACCAATGCTAAGTACCTTAGTATACTGAACATTCCTAGCCACACAAAGGTTTATATAAGGCAGTCCTACAGAGGCTCCCATGTTGCTGAAGCTGTTCTCTCTGCAGGATGTACCCTGTAGTTCCAGGGAATGGCCGTCTGACAGTAGACAATGAAGTTGTTGTGGACAACTACTGGTTCCCAAAGAAGGTAGGGCAGGCGATGAAGAGAGAAAGGTATCAACACCCCTCTCTCTCATCAACTTTGTCAATACTTACGAAATCTCTATTTTTTACCGAAGGATGTGATGTGATTTCCATGAAATTCTGTCAGTTTCCTAAGGAATGTCAGTCTCGCTTTACTTCCTGTATGTCTCCTTCTTCCTATTCCCCTCTGTCAGACCCAGTTCCATCTGTGTCACTATGCTACCAGTCATGACGAGGGGGAGTTTGTGGATGCAGAGTGTTTCAGGCCTGAGCGTTGGCTGAGAGGGGGGTCCAGAGTCGTACCAACACCACCCCTACAGCTCTATACCCTTCGGGGTGGGCGTGAGAGCCTGTGTGGGCAAGAGAGTGGCAGAGCTAGAGATGCACTTTGCCCTCTCCAGGGTGAGTAAGAGTATTCCATTGTGATTTTCAAGGAAGTGTTGAGTAATAAAAGGCTGTCAGTGCCAAAGAGATGTTGTTGTTGGATTTCGTCCATCTTCTGTAGTGATTTGCTCATGTTAAATCCCCTGAAGCAATCTGAGAGAGTGCGGGAACTTAAGTGTGCAACACTTACAACAGGGGTGATGAACCGCATTTTTATGAGCGGGGCCATATTCTCCTTTCACTGTCTCAGTTGGCAAAATTTGGCATGGGACGTTATAAAGACTTAATTTTATGGCTGTAAACTGATTCTCTGGCTAGAGAGACATCAGACAACCAGGTAGCTCATTAACACTAAACCCTTGATCTTGAACTCTTGCCCTCCCTCTACAGCTGATGCAGCATTATGGAGATCCAGCCAGAGGATGGGGCCCCCAACCACAGAGCCCAAGACTAGAACACTGCTCATCCCGTCCAAACCCATCAACCTGCGCTTCCTACCCCGAGCCTGAGGAGGGTGCCAGAGAGGTATAGACAGGGATTGACAGGAGGGTCTGGTGTTGTGCTGTGCTGTGGTAACCTCCAGTCCCCTAGATCCCCTTAAACATAGGAAGAAGTTTGGGCATGAGGGTGCTTGAGGGTGGGGAATGCTGAAAAATAAAGTTTGCTCGTGCTCCAGACTGCTATATCGTTCCACTAATACAGTACTAGTAAAGGCCCAGTGCACTACTAATCTGCCCTGTAATAAATGCACATTGGTGTTGAGGAGAAATGTATCACAGTGTGTGTGTGTGTGTGTGTGTGTGTGTGTGGGTGTTGTGTGTGTGTGTGTGTGTGTGTGTGTGTGTGTGTGTGTGTGTGTGCGTGCATTATAATATTATCATTAGTTTCTAATACACTTTGTATATTTGTCTAGGGTATTGTCCATCAACCTTTTTTACTTCATTAAAAGTCTCTATGAAATGTGCCACATTGTTTTCCTATGTCTTACATTAGCATTTAACAAGTGCTGGCAACTCTGCGGTCCATACAAAGATGGAAATATGGGTTTTATTTACATTAAATATTTGTTTGCATTTGTGTTATTTATTAGGTTTAACCAAAGGGGAAAAGTAAGTTGAGTGTTAAATTAAATATAGTAGGTTGCAACTTTAAATATAGGTTTGTTAATAATCAAATATAACAGTTGGCATTTAATCATATATTTGGCTTCAACAAATGCAGTTGTTTTTTTTTTCAATTGAGAAAACCTAATTCATTTACTTGTAACTTGTTGAAGCAAATTTTTACAGGACAGACCACATAGGCACCAATGCTATTGGCAGTTTTATGGATGATTAGGCCCACATTTTACATCTCACATGTGGGCTATATTATAGGCCCATAGCCAGCCTAGACATATTTATCAAGTAGCCTATGGACCACAGCTACGTAGGGCAACTCTGAACACTGGATGTATTTAGTTAAATATTCATATTTATTTGATGTTGAGAATTTCATTTCATTTCATTATAAGCAGAACATCTCACATGGATCGGCACCACTGTCCTCCATATTTTGTCCTAGAGCGCTCCTGCCCTCTTATCCTCATCCTTCCAGCCCTGCACTTTTCCCTAGAATGGTATGCCCCGGCATGAGCCTATTGAGCCTGCTGATGCTATATGTCTCCTCCGTATGCCCTGGACGCTCACATTATTTTCGTCGGCACTCTGCAAAGCTTCGAATGTGGACTGGATGAAGATGTAGGATACTTCTCGAAGATTATGCTATACATAGATAGTATATGTTCTATAATGTAGACTAGTCACTGTATATTTTTGAATTAGGCTACAGTTGTCGTGTGTGTCTGGCTGCATTGGATTAACTGGACTAGCTAGAATCATCCGTCGCGCCCTAGTGCGCTTTGACTGTCTATCCTATTGATAGGGAGTGAGTATCAAAATGAGGGATGCTGAAGGATTCGGAGGAGTCGTTTTTGGGCAAGATGCGGACAGAATGGCTGGGGCAGTGCTTCGTAGGATGCTGAGGCTTTGCGATGGTGAGTTGCCGCCGACGATTCGCCGCTTTGTTCATCATAGGGACCATTCGAATGGACATTCCATGCCGCGGGCATCCCAGGCGGAACGGTTTTCCACTGGCCTAGCTACTCAACCGCTGAGATGACCGTTGGTTCACTATGGTTCCGGCGCTAATGTCAAATGAAAGATGTTGTGTTATTTAATCCTACGGAATGGTTGTTTACATCTAATTAATTAGGTCAGACCTATAGAAGTCCGACGGCACTATAGCATCAATGCCATCATTTCATTTCTGCCTTGTGAAGCTATATCCATGATGTCCACAAAGCGCAAGTGTGCAAAGATGCCATTCCAGTCAATAGTGCTGCTATCACAGGGTCTTTGTCAGTTACATTACAATACAAATGTGGTGTAGACGCTTTGGGTAGGCAACATAGCATAATCTATTATAAAGTGCAAACCAGGGAAATGCCACCGCCATACATCCACTCTAAATAGATGGGTAGCCTAAGCCTATGGAGGTGTATGTGAGTGACTTACTGGGTTTGAGCCCAGGTCGTCTGCGCACCTCAATGCTGTGGAATAGCCCACCGAGCTAAAGCCTAGGCTGTTAGCTCAGGGAACTAAATCTTTAGGTCTCACTGGTGTGTTGTGGAAAGAAAGCATCCAGTTCTCATTGAGTCACAGGGTAAACACATTCAAGATAATACTACCTGCTCTCTCGCCTAACAGACAGGATATCACTGTATGGCTGTCTGTGTGTTATTATTCTAGTGAGGCAGTCAATCTGTCAACCCCACAGCCTTCAGACCATGAGGGTTTCCTTAGCCTGTTGGTGGTGCACACAGGTTTGAATGATCCTAGAGGAAAAACAAACATACAACATCTTGAGCCTTGTTGACAACAATCTGGCATCTGTGTCTCTCTCTTTCCATATCTCTCTCTCTCTCTCTTTCTTCCGGTCTCTCTCTGTTCCTATCTCGCTCCATATTTCTCATGTTTAGTGTAGATTCTGTTTCCTAGTGTAAACATCTTCCTTCCAGAGAAATCGCAGGCTATGATAACACATTGACATGTTTTCTTTCTCACGCACACTGAAAGGTGTGTGTGTGTGTGTGTGTGTGAGTACATGTGTTTGTCAGTGGTGGAGATAAAGCAGCACATGTTGCCCATTGATTTCCATGTCAGCAGTGGAACAGCCATGCCCTGAAAACAACCATGCCCTGACACTGATCCAATTGGAACGCTGAACCACCCACCTTCCACTTCATTATCCTGACCTCTGACCTGTCCTGTTCCAACCCCTTCTCAGACCAGGCCAGGCAGCGCCAGTCAATGTCAATAGACCTACATACAGTGAGGGGAAAAAAGTATTTGATCCCCTGCTGATTTTGTACATTTGCCCACTGACAAAGAAATGATCAGTCTATAATTTTAATGGTAGGTTTATTTGAACAGTGAGAGACAGAATAACAACAAAATAATCCAGAAAAACGGATGTCAAAAATGTTATAAATTAATTTGCATTTTAATAAGGGAAATAAGTATTTGACCCCTCTGCAAAACATGACTTAGTACTTGGTGGCAAAACCCTTGTTGGCAATCACAGAGGTCGGACGTTTATTGTAGTTGGCCACCAGGTTTGCACACATCTCAGGAGGGATTTTGTCCCACTCCTCTTTGCAGATCTTCTCCAAGTCATTAAGGTTTCGAGGCTAACGTTTGGCAACTCGAACCTTCAGCTCCCCTCCACAGATTTTCTATGGGATTAAGGTCTGGAGACTGGCTAGGCCACTCCAGGACCTTAATGTGCTTCTTCTTGAGCCACTCCTTTGATGCCTTGGCCGTGTGTTTTGGGTCATTGTCATGCTGGAATACCCATCCACGACCCATTTTCAATGCCCTGGCTGAGGGAAGGAGGTTCTCACCCAAGATTTGACGGTACATGGCCCCGTCCATCGTCCCTTTGATGCGGTGAAGTTGTCCTGTCTCCTTAGCAGAAAAACAACCCCAAAGCATAATGTTTCCACCTCCGTGTTTGATGGCGGGGATGGTGTTCTTGGGGTCATAGGCAGCATTCCTCCTCCTCCAAACACGGCGAGTTGAGTTGATGCCAAAGAGCTCCATTTTGGTCTCATCTGACCACAACACTTTCACCCAGTTCTCCTCTGAATCATTCAGATGTTCATTGGCAAACTTCAGATGGGCATGTATATGTGCTTCATTGAACAGGGGGACCTTGCGGGCGCTGCATGATTTCAGTCCTTCACGGCGTAGAGTGTTACCAATTGTTTTCTTGGTGACTATGGTCCCAGCTGCCTTGAGATCATTGACAAGATCCTCCCGTGTAGTTCTGGGCTGATTCCTCACCGTTATCATGATCATTGCAACTCCACGAGGTGAGATCTTGCATGGAGCCCCAGGCCGAGGGAGATTGACAGTTCTTTTGTGTTTCTTCCATTTGCGAATAATCACACCAACTGTTTTCACCTTCTCACCAAGCTGCTTGGCGATGGTCTTGTAGCTCATTCCAGCCTTGTGTAGGCCTACAATCTTGTCCCTGACATCCTTGGAGAGCTCTTTGGTCTTGGCCATGGTGCAGAGTTTGGAATCTGATTGATTGATTGCTTCTGTGGACAGGTGTCTTTTATACAGGTAACAAACTGAGATTAGGAGCACTCCCTTTAAGAGTGTGCTCCTAATCTCAGCTCGTTACCTGTATAAAAGACACCTGGGAGCCAGAAATCTTTCTGATTGAGAGGGGGTCAAATACTTATTTCCCTCATTAAAATGCAAATCAATTTATAACATTTTTGACATGAGTTTTTCTGGATTTTTTTGTTGTTATTCTGTCTCTCACTGTTCAAATAAACCAACCATTAAAATTATAGACTGATCATTTCTTTGTCAGTGGGCAAACGTACAAAATCAGCAGGGGATCAAATACTTTTTTCCCTCGCTGTAGGAACAAGACACTGGCTGAGTGACCATCTAATTTGCTCTGTCTATCTGTCCTCATCATGACCCATTATTGGCAACATAACTGTCATGTGTTGTCATATCGACCAATGGAAGCATTGTTCTTTTAACAGCAAAAACAAGTCTAATTGAATTGATTTATTCCATGTATTCCAATCACTGTGTTGACTGAATTGCATGATAGCTCCATTGATGAGGGAGTTCATGAAGACTATTGATTGATTCATGACAGAGGTCGTTGCTGTGCTGTTATTTGACAGGGCCAGTTTAGAGGTCGGGTCATGGACGGGGTCAAATGAGCGTGCAGCCTGGATTAAGGAACTGAAAAGCAAAAGTCCTTCCTCGACATGCACACACACAGGAATGTCGTATTGCTTATCAGACAGGTGTTTTGTTGTACATTCTGAAATCCTATGTCTATTTATGTGTGACCTTCTTTTTTTTTTACACAGATTTATGGAGATTAAGGAATTCATTTTAATTATGGAGATGATCGTAACTATGATGCTTTGATCCCTTTGATTATGATGATTGTTAAACAGTTATGTGTCTAATCCCATGTCCTGTTGAGCTGCTTAGATATTTTTAGATTATGTTGCGTTAAATGAAATAACTTAATTCAGAGAGGGAGAGAGAGAGAGATGTTTTTATTGCCTGCTGTGTGTGGTTGAATGATGGCTAAGTGTAATGGCTGCCAGTAGTTTAAGTGCATGACTTCCGCTCATTCGCTTTCCATCATTGCCTCTGAATTCGAGGAACAAATCATTCATTCAATCAATCATTAATTCATTCATTCATCCATTTCAATCATTGCGACTAAAAGAAAAGAGACAAGGAAAGGAAACACCCATTTGAGAGTATAGAGAGATGAGGAAGAGGTGAGGTGAATCATTATGCAGCAAGATACAGTTCCTGAATGATAAGGAGTGGGATGTTTTTGGATACTATCCAATTCCTTCCTCAGGGTATACAGGGAGAGAGTGTGTAGGGTTTCAGTGAGGGGGAGGATTGGGAACACTGAGGGACCTATACTGCAGTAGCATCTTAAAGACGGTGTGGAGACGGAGCCTTTGTTGTACAACTATCCCAGTTATGTAACAATGACAACGCTAAGTAAAGACTAATAACAGCGTTTACACTCAAAGGAGCGGGGACATGGAGGAAGAAGGGAAGAGAGAATGTGGAGAAGTGATAGAGAAGGAGAGCGATGGGGAATGTGATGTATGAAGGAATGATAGCAGAAGACGCAACATAAAAGTTGTGGGATACAGAGAGAGATGGAGAGAGAGAGAATAAGGGAAAGGGAGGTGAAGTGAGGAGAGGTGAAGCGTGTTTGCATGAGGGGTGGGAATGAGATGGATTGTAATAGCATTAATCCAGTCCTCTGCTGTCCTTCCCCCTGGCTACAGATACAGATAGCAGGGCCCAATCTCATTATCCGTCTATGTGCAGAACACACACACACACACACACACACACACCAAGATTAACACCAGATCAGACCGACACAGACTGGGACTAACTCAATCATAAGTATGAGAGCATAAATATTAATAAGCTGAATTTAGTTTTACAACTGCCTAAGGTCTAGCCATTGTTTCTGGACCTCAATCATTTGTCCTAGTGAATAATTACAGGTGAATTGATGCAATTAGATTAGAAGAGTCAGTAGAGAGAGACTCTTTGTATGTGTATAATAAACCACTGCAAGTCACCTCTAGGTCCACACACAGAAAGAATTCAACTCCCTTAGATTCCCACTAGACTGCCTGGGTCTCTTTGAGAGATGCGTAAAGTGGTCTGTTCAGTTCATTAACGACTCCAAAGGAACTCCATCCCAGAGAGAGTGTATGAGCTGCAGCCTCAGCAGTCTGCTGATGAAAACAATTGGTAGCATTCATGGCCATGTCCGCTGACACACAAAGCTCTCATAGATAAACCCATCTCTCTCTCTCTGCCCCCGGATCCACCCCACCATCACCACCACCCCTTTATGGGCAGAATGAAGAGATTTCTAGTCCATCCATGCAGGCAGCATTTACTGAAGTAGGATCATTTTATTTGCCCATAATGTGCCACCTTTGGGCCACCCACTGTCTAACCAGGTGATCCCCAGGCCAGACAACACATCCTCGTCTGCCCAGGTCCACACCACTCTGCCTGGGCCTAGCATCACAACCAGAACCAGAAGGGGTAGAGGACAAATAATATGCCAACAACGTGCCTGAAGCAGCCACGTCTAACACCATGTCTCCTCTATCTGTTTGGTAGGATTTGACATTTAGTTAAATCACTATCTATTGTCTCCTCAAGGGTTTCTCATGGTCCCTATGGTGCCCCAATGGTGTTGACATACCCTCTCTATGGTGTTGACATACACACCAATGATCTGCCTGCCACCACAGCTGTCCTAGTTACCACGGTGACACAGCCTGTCACGTTTCCACAGCGACCACTGTCAGTCAGACATCAGTGATAGATATTGATCGACATTAGGCAGCTTTAGAGGTTCAGGGTTGAAATGAACAGCTATATTGATTGATAACTGTCACTGTTATCGCGCCAAACCCTTGTGTGCATGCCACAAGCTATAGCTCTTCATTGGCAAGTGGCTCTGATAGGACTGTGTGATCTAAGTCTGTGACCATGTGAGCGTTGTCTGTTACACATGCCTCATGGAACTCTCACAGTAGTTCATTGGCCTTCCTGGAGTTACGTGGGTGTCATACTTTCATCCTAGCCTGGCTGGTCCCAGATCTGTTTGTGCTCTTGCAAACCTGTTTGGCATAACAATTCCATAAGGAGTTGGCAAGAGAGCAGAAACAGACTGGCACCCAGGCTACGTTCATCCCAAAACATTCTACATAACCTTGGTCTACTGCATCTTAGTAGGCCCTATTTGATTATTTTGGTTATGCCCTTGAAATTCAATTGGGGAGAGAACAAGAGATAAGACTGGCGAAACCCAAAGATATCTGCAGAGAGAGAGAGAGAGAGAGAGAGAGAGAGAGAGAGAGACAGAGAGAGAGAGATACAGAGAGAGAGAGAGAGAGAGAGAGAGAGAGAGAGAGAGAGAGAGAGAGAGAGAGAGAGAGAGAGAGAGAGAGAGAGAGAGAGAGAGAGAGAGAGAGAGAGAGAGAGAGAGAGAGAGAGAGAGAGAGAGAGAGAGAGAGAGAGAAAGAGCGAGAATATATGCAATCTTGCTTGATCAGACTACTGATGTCTGTATTATGAAGTTGATGAAGAAGGAGATAAGAAGCTAACAAGCAAAGCGACTGGCAACACAGCCACCATTTTGTATCTGTGTGATTGGACATAAAAATATAATTACACCCAATAGAATAAATTGAACTAGAAAAGGTATATTTCCTAAAGAAAGTGTGTGTGTTTGCTTCATTGTATTTTTAGAAAAGCACACTAATTGATTTTATTTCTATTGGATTGCATTATATCCATAGACAGTCCTCCTAGCTCCAAAACAGTGAGCGAACATCTGGGGAACCCAATGAAGACATTTAGGAGCAGCGACAGACCTGAAGCCCACACCAGCAGTAACACAGTGAGAAAACATCTGATGAAGTCTATAAAGACATTTAGGAGCAGCGACAGACTAAAGCCCGCAGCAACAGCAACACAGTGAGAAAACATCTGATGAAGTCTATAAAGACATTTAGCAGCAGCGACAGACTAAAGCCCGCAGCAACACAGTAACATAGTGAGCAATGCATTATGAAGTGGTTATGTAAGCAAACACTGGGGAATGGGGAGCCCATTGGCAGATCTGGCCTTCTAGATGTATTTTTCTTTCTTTTACTTGTTCTCCATTTTCACTCTTATTCAACCTTTCTTTTCTTTCTTCTGTGTAGTCTCAGGTCTCATTCATGTAATTCACTTCCTGCTCTCACCCCATGTTCTTCTTCAACATATCGCTTTGAGATTGGGAAATGCGACAAAGGTATGCTGTCAGATACGTCTTTCATAGTTCCAAGAGTGTATGCGTAGTCGTACATATGAGAGTTATGCTATATGGTTGGCATTGGAAGCCAAGCCCGTGCTGGGTATCACACGTGTTATAGCTATTGCTTATGCCCACTCACTACCGTGGGATGATCATACAAGGTGACATCCCTGCACATGTTCTCTGGTGTTCTTGTCACGACACTGTGCCATTGTGACACAGAGAAGGAGAGAGAGAGAGAGAGAGAGAGAGAGAGAGAGAGAGAGAGTTGGGAGACAGAGAGAGAGAGAGAGAGAGAGAGAGAGAGAGAGTTGGGAGACAGAGAGAGAGAGAGAGAGGAGTTGGGAGACAGACAGAGAGAGAGAGAGAGAGATATGAGTTGGGAGACAGAGAGAGAGAGAGAGGAGTTGGGAGACAGAGAGAGAGAGAGAGAGGAGTTGGGAGACAGAGAGAGAGAGAGAGAGAGAGAGAGAGGAGTTGGGAGACAGAGAGACTGTCATCTGTAGTGACACATTTGTTTGTACTGAGAAGAAGACTGAGATGACTAAATAGGTTAGTGCAATCTGCTAATGGAGTAATGTAGGCAGCCACACACACACACACACACATATCCCTCTCCCCCCAACACACACAAACCCCCCTCTCTCCCTCACACACACACTCATACACCAAGGTACATACTGTCCTTAAACATATATCAAAGGTCTCTGTGGAGCCGTAGGAGGATGACTATAATATTATGTCTGCATCCCAAATGGCACTCTATTCCCTGTTTAGTGCACTGGGCTCAGGTCAAAAGTAGTGCACTATATAGGGAATAGAGTGCCCTTTGGGATGCAGCCAATGTCCTGCTGGTTGTGTGTGTGGAG
This sequence comes from Coregonus clupeaformis, assembly GCF_020615455.1. Taxonomy (NCBI): domain Eukaryota; kingdom Metazoa; phylum Chordata; class Actinopteri; order Salmoniformes; family Salmonidae; genus Coregonus; species Coregonus clupeaformis. The sequence continues at coordinate 31,217 of NW_025535948.1, read as the reverse complement.
ACTGGAGCGGGTCCAGTTCCTATACGCTGGGTTGTGGGTAGTCACCAGTCAGCATGGTTACATCTTTGGTTTCATCATCTCCAGACTGCACTGCCAGGCTGTAGCACGACAACAGCTTGCAGGAAGGCTTGAGTGGGCTGTGCGGGGGGGTCCTGGCTGTGTGTGTCAGCGTATCTCCAGTCATTCACTGGGCTACTTATTTGGTACACGCTTTGGCTTGGCGTCAGTCACGACGACTGTGACGCAGACGCAGAAATAGTCACTCACATACACTATTCAGTACTGATCATAGTTGTATCTAATGAGACTGAAGTAAGACATTGATGTAATAATTCTTACCCACATTCTTAGTCAGCTATCCTCTTGAAGGCTTTGATGACATTTATACAGAAGCACTGACACTTCAGTCATAAACATGGTCAGTCACTACACTCTGGTGCCACATAACTAGGATATGTCAGCATAGAGCAGCTCTCTCAGAGAGTACAGTATAGATTGGTCCTGTTAGTGAATGAGGCTCATGACTTATGAGCATTGTAGACACACACACGCACACGCGCGCGCACACACACACACACACACACACACACACACATACAGTCAAACATATTCATCTCCATGTTGCTGAGGCGCTCAGCTAGATTATCTGGGGCTGACTAAAGCCATGGCTTCATGTCCCTCCTAGCCCCTCTCCCCTCTTTCCATTTGATTCCCCACACCACTAGAATCAATCAGAAATGGCAGGGCTATTGTACTGAGAGATACTACCTCTTTCACTGTCATCCCTCTGTACACAAACACACCCAGCTGCACCGCTCCCTCTGGTCAAACCCTCTCTCTCTCTCTATTTATATATTTCTCTCTCTCTCTCTCTCTCTATTTATATATTTATCTCTCTCTCTATTTCTCTCTATTCAATGGGCTTTATTGACATGGAAAGCCAGTATAAGGGTTAGCTCTCAGGCTAGAATGAAAGGCGGCTGGTGCGTGGGAGAGAAGACTACCTGTAGAGTTCAAAAGGTACTCGCACTCAAAACCATGAAAAGGAATAACCCAAGGAGGCCGAGATGCAAAAATAATATCATTATTTTAATCCATGCTTGAAAGAATACTAAAAGTGAAAGGTGCCATATAAACAAATAATGAGAAAGGAACAGAGCATCAGTGCTATACAAACAAATGAAGAAGATATGTACTTAAGGAGACACACCTGCGTGTGCAACAGGTGCAAGCAGATAGTTGATTAGGAGACTGGCGAATCAGGAGTCAATGCGTTGCACTTTCACTTTTTGTATTCTTTCGATCATGAATTATATTCTTTGCATCTCAACCTCCTTGGGATATTCCTTTTCATGGTTTTGAGTGCGACTTTTGGACTCTACTTTATTGGCATGGGAAACGTTTTGCATTGCCAAAGCAAGTGAAATACATAATAAACAAAAGTATAAACAATCAGAAATTAACAGTAAACATTACACTCACAAAAGTTTCAAAAGAATAGAGACATTTAAATGTTAGATTACTGGTTATATTTCTCTCTCTCTCTTTTCACTCTCTCAATTCAGTTCAGTATACTTTATTGACATGGAAAGTAAACACTTCCATTGTCAAAGTAAACATAGTGACGATGCTCAGAGAAAGGAATGTACTAGACTGTTTGTAATTAAGCAACAATAATGATAGTGATACTCATATTAACAGCAATTTCAACACATAATAATAAAGAATACGCTAACATGAATAATCACATTATACTTCTTACTGGCTGTCCCTGGGGTTGTGGCAGGAGGCCACACATTTGCCTGCTGAAGCACAGCATTTTGGTTTTTCACCAAGTATGTATTTAAGTTTGTCTTCCTCATTTAGGTTTTCAAATTCTTCATACTGTTTTATAATTGTTCTCTCTCTCTCTCATCTTACTGTTTTATAATTGTTCTCTCTCTCTCTCTCTCTCTCTCTCTCTCTCTCTCTCTCTCTCTCTCATCCTTTAGCCCTGTAGCCTCCAACTACACAGGCCACTCCAGGCTAAGGAGATCAAAAAGTAATTAAATCGCTCAATGAAAGGCTTTCAACTGTAAGCTTTCCGAATGCATCATTGTCGATACCTACCGTATGATCTGAATGTTACTGCCACGTGTATGTGTGGTTATGTATATCTGTGTAAATGAGCGTGTTCAGCAGTTTATGTGTTTTGTCTAATTAGATTGCAATCCTGTTATGATGGCGTGCCTACAAAGAACACTAAGAATCTCTGGTAAGATGATCAGAAAACAGTCAGGTTGACATTTATTGTCATGAGCTTTGTCCTAGAGGCTGACCTGAACAATGTCCCCTTAGTTAGGCCAGCTGCAAAGTCAAAATTGGCTACAGTATATAGTAAAAATGTATGAAAAACTAAAATGAGCTTTTTTGGTCTTAATTTAAGATTAGGGTTAGCAATGTGGTTAGGGATAAGGTTAGGGTTAGGTTTAAAATCAGATTTCATAACTTTGTGGCTGTGCCAGCTAGTGACCACTCTGCAGAGCTGCCTCCAGAACAAGATTCATTATGAAAAACGCTTCAGAAAATAGTGGAATAAGAGTAACAAATGAATCAAAATGTATTTATATAGTGCCTTTTGAACATTCATTCAAGAGTAGAAGTGGGAGGCAAGAGGCAGGTACAGTATAATGGTGTAAACATGCCTTTTTTTCACATTTACAAAGCCCACAGTCCCTTCAGTAAAGTCTCTAATTTGTCCCAACCATTGTCAACACCAGCAGACACCATATAAAGGGGGGTCACAGCAGCTATATTAATGCTGTCTGTTAACATATGGCTGAGTAGATTTGAGCATCTGTCAGATGAGAAGATGTCAGCAAGTACAGCTGTCTGCCCCACTGGCTGAGAGGAAGTCATAGACAGTACACACACACACACAGAGAGAGATGGTCACACACACAGGCCCGTTGGGGATTATTACAGCTGGATGTCTGCTAGACTAGAACATGATGCTGCAGGGCAGCGGACAGACTCCACCCATCTCACATGATAGGCTACTACTCTACACAGCACCATGGTATCATCCACACCACACTGCCCCCTATCATATGCTATTCTTAGAGTTTGTCCTGAACCTGTGACCTGACCAGGAAAAACGCCAGTTACTAGATTGATTCTGTTCTATAAAGATATGATATGATGTGGAAAGCCATTCAATGAGTGTGTTTGCAGTTTGCACCCTGTCCAGATAATCACCATATGGAGCTTAAATGGCTAGGACTAAATGTAGGATCTAATGCTATTCCACTAGTACACACTTTCACACCAGACTCTAGTGTTGGCATTTTATCTCACACCACTTTTTTCTCCCTCTCTGTCCTTGGATCTGCCTGCTCACACACCGTAAAGACCAAATCACACGATAAGCTTTTTTTTTTACGTGCGTGCTCAAGCTGGAATGAGAATGCATGGGAGTGAATGAGAGAGAACAGACGAGGCACGTGCATCAACGGCGTCAGAGCGCGTCAAATTAGAAAGCAAGTGTATTTTTCTCGCGTCCACGCAGAGCAGTGTTGGTACAATTAGCTGATAAATTGTCAGAACATATTCTGTTTGTGCATTGTTTATCAATATCAGTGAATTAGACTGCATATTTGAAAACAATTGCAGCCTGTCTGTGTTGATTTCGATCATAGCTTGGCATATAACCTAGGCAGGTTACGACTGGAAAACTAGAGGAACTCGGATTTCAAGAGAGAATACTGTTGTGTAGAAAAACGACACTTAGCTAGTTCTTTATAAACGTCTCGGGTTTATAAGCTACAACTCTACTCACGTTCGTGATCTAGCATAACAACTGTTTTGCCCAGGTATGGTGGCTTCCGTAGGACATATAAATTGAGTCACAACAATAACACACAGGGGCTAGCCTACATAGCGAACATAATTAAATGCAACTATTTATTATGGATTGTCATAATGACAATTACTTTATCATACGCTACGCAGTGTATGTGAATTAACGCTCGCTACTCTCGCACACCAATTTCACGCCGTTGACGGACATCTCCCCGTGTGATTTGGGCTCACACAGTCACACGCACTCTAGTCTTTTGTCACAACTAGATGAATGTGAGGCAAAAGAAACCAGCAAGGCCACTGTGCGTGTGTGTCTGTATCTATCTTAAGTCATTGTTTACATCTGACATGAGGGGGGACTTGCCAAAGGGAGAGCGCTAGTCTGTGAACTGGTAGAGGAAGGAGAGAGAGAGTGAGAGATACTAACCGACAGAGAGGAACAGCCAGACGGGCACTGATTGGCTCTCTGACTGTTGCTATGGTGGTTTAGGCAGCTCTCCCATTGGTCAGACATGCAACTTGGACCAGGACATGCTCGGAATCCAAACATCCTACCATTGTCATGACAACAGACAGGAAGTGGGAAGTTGTTATTGTATAAGAATGCCAAGCTGTTTTTCAACTGAACTGTGTTTTTCAACAGATGATCTCTTTGTGAACATTGAAACTCTCTATTCTAACCCTGGATCTGCTTCTAGAACAGCTTACTGGCGCTCCATTCCGCTCTCGGGTGTTCAGCAGAGATGGAGTAATCCGCACGGAAAGATGATTATTATTATAACATGTTTGGATGAGAGGAGAGCAGCTAGGGGCTGGATGTGACTTATGGGTTTGGAAGGATTTAGTCAGCGTCAGAAGAAGACAGAGATAGCCTATTCTCCCTTGTCCACTTCCATCTTAAATAGCAACGCTACTAGACATGTTTCTTAATGTAATAACGTAATAGCTAATCATGTAGTCTACACACCTACTCCATACATAGAGTCCTGTCCAATCCTGTTATAGCGCAGTACATGTTGGCGTAGTGCAAAGCAAAGGCCTCCAACCCAATTCTATTTTTAATCCATACCTCAGGGAGGATTTCATAAATCCCAGTTGATACTGTAGAATCAGCCAGGGATCCATTGATGTTTCACTACGTTCTCCCCAGAGCTCGCCCCTTGCTCCTCTTATTCCATCCTTAGAGGACGGTAGAGGCTGTATCCCACAGAGACCTATTGCAGCTTCAGTTAATTTATATCAATGTGTTTACTTTCCCTCAGTCAACCTCTCCCTTCAGGTGTATGGTACATCACTTCAGACACATAGCTTCATGCTGGGCCATTGATCAGGCCTGACACTGGCACTGAGCCACATAGAGAAACACACACACACACACACACATACACACACACACACCCTGGCTTTCTGGTTGATGCATATTCAGAGGCCTTGGTAAATGCTGACATGCTAATACTGTCTACCCAAGCAGCACCTTCACTTCTATGATGTTAAATGGTGTGAAACCTGTTTGCTGTAACTCCATAGCTGTCAGAGCCACACCTTCTGGAAGAGAAATAATGAAACCTGCCATGGGAAAGGGAGAGAGGAGGACACGGAAGGAGAGAGAAAGGGGAGGAGAGGGAGAGAGGAAAGGAAGGAAGGAAGGAGAGAGAGCGAGAGAGAGAGACGCAAGAAGGGGTGGGGTGACATTCAGGTGAGGTGTGGGTGAGCGATAGCAAGGCGTCGGGGAGGTGAAGTGATGCATGCTGGGAACAATATGGAGCTCATAAATATCTCACCAGCAACAGCTCCAGTGAGAGTCAAACTAGCTCCCTAACACACACACTGGGCTCCTTATGTAACCCAACATCTGACCCAGAAACCTCCCTCGCACGGAAGACTGGAGAGACAGAGAGACGGGGAGAGAGAGAACAAAGGAGGAAGGGTGGGAATGAGGGGAACGATGTCGGTGGGTGAGAGCTTTGGTGAAGCATATGTCAGTGTCTTTGTGTGGGAGAGAGTCAGTCACTGTTCAAATAGAAGAACACATCTGTAGAACAATCAGACTGTGTCTCTGATGTTTGTTCCAACGTGTTGAGAGATGATATTCATACTTAAATGCCTGATCCAAACATGAGGGAGTCTGTCTGTTCTCTGTAACTCTTGATCACTGCTCTACTTACACACCTGTGTGTGTGTGGAGGTTTTTGCAGCAACTATAGTAAATGCATACATGTCTAACATTTTCCTTATCTCTCTCTCTCTCTCTCTCTCTCTCTCTCTCTCTCTCTCTCTTTACAGGTGGATTCTTGTGGATGGGAAGTGCTCCCTAATCTTCCCTGCCCTACTCCTCCCTCTCCTGAAAACTCCAATCCCTCCATCTCTCATTCTCACTTTCTCCATCACTCCATCACTCTCTGGTCGCCATGACGTCCACGCTACAAACGCTGGTGCTCAAGCTGGCCCCGCCCCTCAGGACCTAAACCCTGAGCGATTGGACGGCTGTGACGAGACGGGCCGGGCGCTACAAAGTGGTTCCCTCCGTCGTGTGCTCCATGTGTTGCCTCTTCGGCATCATCTACTGCTTCTTCGGTGAGTCACAGGTGCAAAAGGGATTCTTTGTAGAAGTAGAATGGTCATAGCTCCTCCTCTTTTGACACACTAAGTGGTATTTTATTATTCTCAGTAGTAATGTTCATCAGTCACATCTGCAGAACCTCTCTGACACTATGATAAATAGTGATTACAAGTGAAGCACAGTGATGAGATTATGTAAGCAACACTGAGCTGATATTCTGGAGAATTTAGCCGCTCCGAGGGTATGCATAGGGTAATCATCTCACCTCTCTCTCTCTCTCTCTCTCGTCTCTCTCTCTCTCTGTCTCTCTCTCTCTCTCTCTCGCTCTCTCTCTCTCTCTCTCGCTCTCCTTCTCTCTCTCTCTCCCTCATCTCTCCTTTCTCTCTCGCTCTCAGATTCAAATTTGTCTCTCTCCTTCTCAATCCAATTTAATTTAATCAACTATTGACTTGGTACATTTATGTACATTGCCAAGGTAAACATATAACAGAGATGGTCAAACAAGACAATCTCAAGACCGCATAATTAAATAGAACACAATATAGTGGATCTCTATGCTCAAGACAAACTCCCTGTCTTTCTGCTCCTCAGGGTACCGTTGTTTCAAGGCGGTGATGTTCCTGACGGGCCTGATGTTTGGCTCCATCGTCATCTTCATGTTGTGTTATAAGGGAGCGCGTCCTGGACACCCAGCTCAGTGTGGAGGCCTCGGTGGGCATCGGCCTAGGCATCGGCACCCCTCTGCGGCCTGGTCACCATGCTGGTTCGCTCCGTGGGTCTCTTCATGGTGGGTCTCCTCCTGGGCCTCTTGGTGGCCGTGGCTACCCTGGTGGGCATGGAAGAGCTGTCGAACAGCCCCCGAGGTCGGTCTGGGTCCCCCTGGGGGTGCTGCTCGGCCTGGGCATGCTGTTTGCCGTTCTCACCCTCCAATGGCAGCGTTCTTCACCACCATGTCCACGGCCGTGTTCGGGCGGCGGTAATCACGGTGGCGCTGGACTACTTTGTGGAGCTGTTTGCCCTGGTGCTGTATATGTATGAGAGGGTGGCGGCGCCCAGAGGGAGGCCCGTCTGCTGGATCACCTGGGTGGTGCTGGGGGTGTGGCCTGCCCTGACGCTCCTGGGGGTGTTGATACAGTGGAAGGTGACGGCAGAGGGATACTCCCACACCAAGGGTGAGTCTGAGATCTGGGGCTGGAGGGGTTACACTGACGTCAATGCTGATGGTTGTGGACCACAGGAGGTTGGTGGCACCTTATTGGGAAGGACGGGCTCATGGTAATGACTGGAGCGGAATAGGTGGAGAGAGAGAGAGAGAGAGAGAGAGAGAGAGAGAGAGAGAGAGAGAGAGAGAGAGAGAGAGGAGAGGGGGGGGGGGGGGGGGGGGGAGAGAGAGAGGGGGGGGGGGGGGGGAGAGAGAGAGAGAGAGAGAGAGAGAGAGAGAGAGAGAGAGAGAGAGAGGAGAGAGAGAGAGAGAGAGAGAGAAAAAAAAAAAAAAGTAAACAAGAAAGGGAGGGGTGATAGAAGGTGAACAAAGATGAGAAATAAAGAGAGAGAGGGGGAGAGACAAAGAGCAGGTAGCTTCAGGGGAAGAGAGAGAGAGAGAGAGAAGCAGATTATTGCTGGGTGAACTCCCTGGCTACCAGATGGTGCCTGGCTCTGCTTGTCTAGTCTAAATAAAAAGATGAACACAATCAGAACACAATTCATGTGGAGCAGGGCAACTGTCAAAGGGCTTGTTGGGTCGTTCTTGTGTGCGTGTTTTAAAACATCTGTTGCTAGCTGCACAATGTCCTTGCGTGTGTGTACGTGCATGCGTGTTTTTTGAGTGTGTGTATGTGTGTGTATATCTGAACCCCTTCTTCCATCTCCCTCTCTCAGTGATAATCAGTCGTCAGCAGCGGCAGGTCCAGCTGATGCGTATCCGTCAAAAGGAGGAGCGGAGGGATCGCAGCAGGAAGAAGAAGAAGAATAAGCAACAGAGAGACTCCACCCACAGCTCTCACCCTCCCAAACCCCTGCACCCCGAACCCGCCTATCGCAGGAAACCCAACCCTATACGACGCTTTGACGGGGATGTCCTATCACCTGTGAGTGTCCTCCCTGTCTCTCTCTCTCTCTCTCGTTGTCTTTCGCTCTCTCTGTCCATTCTCCTCATCTCTTCTTCCTCAGTGTCTCTAGTCTTTTAGCATTCATCACATTTTCTGTCTCTCTTTTCCTCTCTCTCGCTCCCTCTCTCTCTCACTTTATCTCTCTCATCACTGATCTAACATGCAATATTAATCTCTCTCTCTCTCTCTCTCTTCCAGAGTTACATCCAGAGTTTCCGGGACAGGCAGGTGGAGGCCAGGCCGTATCCTGGAGGGGGCAGACTGATGGGGGGAGGAGGGGCTCACACCGATGTGGACTATGACTGCGGCTCCACCACGCCCCTCACTGCAGCTGCAGGCCCCTTACTACAAGTCTGAACACTCCCCCAACCACTGGTCCGACCACACCCCCAATGACCTGTACAGCAGTATGGATCTGGCAGCCACATCACACCCCAAAAGGTGTGACCACACCCACAACCCACCTGTGCTGCAGTATGGATCCAACCACACCCCCTAAACGGTGTGACCACACCCCCAAAGGCCTGTATTGCAGTATAGGTCTGACTGACCACTCCCCACCACGATGCTGGAGCCAATCAGAGTATGTGAATAGTAGAGGCCTGAACTTCTCTGTTTCACACACACACACACACACACACACACACACACACACACACACACACACCAGCCACATGCATGAAAATACTGTACTGTACACACATCCACAAACACTGCAGTGGAACTGGATCTGGAGAAAAGAGAGAGAAATACAGGGCCTCTAACTGGATGGATGACCGTTACCTGAGGCTTCTCTCCCTCCATCCAGCCTCCAGCCAGTCTTCATCAGGACACAGTTTAAAGAAGCATGGCTCAGGTTTCAAATGCGGCATCGTGTTACCATGGAGACCGGAATACAATCCTCTCTTCAGGATTTTTTAAGATTCAACTTAAAGTGTGTCTTCTACTCAGTCTTAATTCTTCAAATCGTTCTCTGTCGTCAACAGACAGTTCCTTTGTACTGCATTTATACGTTTCCATCCTATGGAGTTGGGACTTTCTGATGAGAACTGAATAGTAACAGACCCCTGCTCTGTGCCATGCCAGCCCAACAACAGATCACCTCCTGGGAAGAAGAATATGTGTCTTTTTAAGAGGAAGCATTATGCATTCTTGGTGCTGGACGATATCCTTCTTTGGAAAGCAGTTTGAACTTCCTCTTCTTTAAATCTGAAGTTGGAAGATCCGGTGGATTTATGGGTGCCTTGTGATTGCCCTTACTTGGACTGTACCATTCAGCAGTGGGATAGGGATTTTTGGCAGATCTCTGCATTGGTCACTGACTGAGAGACGTGAGAGACTATATGATAACATGATATATTATTATAGTGACAGACAACAACGTTTTTGCAATAGGAATGAGGGTAGACGTATGTCTAGCAGAGGAACAAGAGTGAACCAATCAGGGAGCAAGCAAGGAAACAGTGGATGGTGATTGGTCTAACCTGCCCTGGGCTCTACCAAAAGGAACACTACAGGAAGTCAGCCCAGGGTCATTAAGAGGTCAATACAGAGTTAAAAACAGAAAGGGAGTCAGAATAAACGATAGACCATTTCAAGAGAGTATTGACCACTCCCCATCCACTCTACAGAGAGGGACCGTTCCGGTCACAGAAAATAGCCTAACAAAGAACCCCTACATAATGTGCATTGGGTTTTGAATATGGATCATAACATTCTGTGACATGACATCTATGGTTTATTATTGTCTTTGACTCAGACTGTGAAAGGGACTGTGAGTGTGAAACACAACATGTGATAATATAACACAGGCGTGATGTTATTATTATTATGATGATTGCCCCATTGGGCTGTGGGTCAGGACAGGGTATGAGAATCAAAGTTCCTTTCCTAGAATCCTCCAGGGGAAACCTACCTGGCTGCATGACTCAGTGATTCCTTCCTGTTTCTGTCCCCCTCTCTTACCTCTCTCCCGTGGCGTTGTCCTCCTCACCTCACCAGACAATTGTTCCTATCCCCTCTAGCCTGGTCGTCCCCACATCTAACAACCATGTGTAAAGTTCGTAACACTTCTCATGAATAGCTTCTTAATAATGTATTATAAGCACATATATAATGCCTTATAAGCTATGTATAATGCACTATAATGCATAGAGATTAAATTGATATTTATGAGCACTTATTATGCGCTTATTATACATTATGAAGAGCGCATTCAGAGGAAGTGTTAGCAAATTAGCCTGAGTGCCAGTCTTGTTTAAGCCATCATGTCAACTCCTTGCCACTCAATGTCATGCCAAACATGCTTAGCATGACAATGAGTGGCATCTGGGACCAGGCTATTACTGAGTTGGCCATACAGCACAAACAGTAGAGATGTGTAGCTCCCCACTGTCCCCCTCCGGTGTGCATTCTTCTCACCTTCTGTTTTGTACATAAACAACACTGCTACTGTACTTTTACTGTTTCCGTGTATTTCTTGCTTTATTTGATTGTTTTAGTTTTTTCTTATGGATTTATTTTAGGATACTTGATTTGATTTATATGAAATAATGTGTCCTTTCTGAAGTACTGTATGTATATTTATTTATCAGGTAATTTATTTACATTATATTATTGACATCTTTTGACTTCAAGAGTGCAGCCTCATAAATGTAGGCCGGTGATATTCCATGCTTATTAAAATACAATTATGAATACTATTATTATTATTATTATTATTATTATTAAAGCATGTGTTTTTATTGGCCTGTATATGATAAACAATGTGATTTTACAATGTCTTTGACTTTTAATTCAACACACACACACACACACACACACACACACACAAATAGAGAACATGATAGATGTACAGAGACTGGCAGACTGACTCTGGTGAGCATGTGTCACTATTTGTTTTATTTGTTAACCAACCTATAGCTCACAATTCTGAACATCATAAGCGATTGTCAGCCTCACTGTCATTCCATGTTCCCCCCTTTCCATCTTTCATTTGTCTACCCTTCTCACCTGTTTCACCCCCATCTCCTTTTCCCTAGACACATCTCTCTCTCTCTCGCTCTTTCTCTCCTTTCTCGCCTCTCTGTCGATTGAGAACCTTCCTCATACTAACGTCACTCTTGTGATAGAACATACAGTATCATATATAGTAATAAATAAAGTCAAATGGTGTACAAAGATGTAGGAAGAAATGACAAACAGGTCAGCTCGTACTTTAAGTCACCCAGCCTATTTTGCTATTTCATTTGAGTGAATTACCTTTGTGTCTTTAAAAACAACGTCTTTGAATTAAGAACAACTAAGGGCCACCCGGGTGAGTTGTTAAAGTCCTTTTTGTTTTTATTTAGTATTTTTGTCTTCCCTAAGTCTTTATGTTTTGTTCTTCTGTTGTCTGCTGTTACATCAGATCCTGCTGGTGCTGTGTTGACTCAGAGACCACCTATAGAGGGAGACAAAGAAGACATTTACTGTAACGCGAGAAGAAGAAGCAAGAGGGAGATTGGTGTGTATTAGAAGTGAAATAACAAGCCTATTAAACTATTGGGAAAGATACAGCTGCAAAGTAAAGCTACAGTTGGTGTTGGTAGAACAATATGGCTTGTCAGAACTTGACTCCGGTGGAAGGGAAATCGTATTATGTTGTTGTCAGCGAGGGGAGAGGAATTTGAGATATTCTCTCAAATACAAGTCTGTGCAAATACAAGTCTGTGGGTGTGTTTGTGATCTCTGGTTCACTCTACAAACAAGTGTATCTCTACGTTAGGGTGTGTGCGTGTGTGTGTGTGTGCGGGTGCTTGCGTGCGTGTGTGTACGTGAGTGCGTGCATGCGTGCGTGTGTATGTTACCTCTCCGTCGCGGGTCTCGATGGTCTTGATAAGGACACTTTTCTTTGAGTGTGACTCAGCAACGCGATGATGATGCTCTGGGCTTGTTTCTGTCCAGACAGACAACCGTGGAATTAATATTAATCTTCTTTACAACAACTCTGTTCACCTTTTAACTTTTGTGTCACCCCTTAAAATCAACTAATGAATGGTTATATTTATGCATCAGGCTTGAGGGGTCAAGTGAGGATCATTTGAAGTTCAACCCTGTCACTTTTGATTTATGGTGAAGTAAACAGCTGCAAAAGATTTAGCTACTTGTATCAATTGTGCCCTCTTGTGGCGTGATGCTGTAAATCATCTTATTTTGCAGCAGTGTTTGATAAAATAGAGTGTGCGTGAATGTGCGTTTGTGTGTGTGTGTGTGTGTTGTTCTTACCACGGAAAGTCATGGTGGAATAGTTCTGTATGGGAAGGGAAATCCTACAGAGGGAGAGGAAGGGGGATGTCAGTTTTTAGCAGTGATACCAAATACCATTGTCATACAAGATAATGCATAATCTCTCTGTCCTCAGTCCTCTCCTCCTTTCTTCTCACCCCATTTCTTCAGCACTCCTTCAACCCCCTGCTATTGTCTTCTCCTTCAACCCCCTGCTATTGTGTAATCCTTCAACCCCCTGCTATTGTCTTCTCCTTCTTCCCCTGCTATTGTCTTCTCCATCAACCCCCTGCTATTGTCTTCTCATTCTTCCCCCTTTCTCCTGCCCTCCTCTATCCCTTCCTCTGCTTCCCCTCTTCTTTATCCCTTCCTCTCTGCTTCCCCTGCTTCTTTATCCCTTCCTCTCTGCTTCCCCTGCTTCTTTCTCACCGGCCCTCCTCTCTCTCTCTCATCTCCTCATCTCCCTCCTCATACCTGCTCTCCCTCTCCCTCCAGCAGTTTCCTGTAGGTTGCTATCTCTACATCCAGGGCCATCTTGACGTTGAGCAGGTCCTGGTACTCTCTCAGGTGCCTGGCCATCTCATCCTTCATGTTGGCGATCTCAGCCTCCAGACGGGAGATGGTGTCCTGGAACCCACCCGCCTCCCGGCCCGTGGCGCTCCTCCATCTCTCTCATCTGCCTCATCAGAGACTCGTTCTGCAGGGAGGGACAGGGGGGTTAGTGGGAGGAGGGGAGAGGGGGAGGGGGGAGAGAAGGTGGAAGGGGGAGAGGGAGAAAAGGAGGGGAGAGACATTTTAGAAAGAGATTGGACATGGAGAAGTGTGCCGTCATGTTTCTTGGAAGTGAACTTGCAGATCAGGGAAGGACAACATGAAGAAAATGAGAAGGCGAGGAATAAAGGGTGGTGGTATGAATTATGAAAGGACAGAAGGATATGAGGAGGAATAAATGGTGTCATGAGAAGAGGAGAATAGTGTTCAGTCTGAGAGACTTACGGTGCCTTTAAGTGAGTCAATCTCACAGGTGTAGGACTGGAGCTGGTGCCTGAACTCCATGGTCTCCATCTTGGCCTGCTTCAGAGCCTCGTTGTTCTTGTTCACCGCCTGGTTCAGGTCTGTCACCTATAGGTCAGCAGGGGTCAGAGGTCAACAATGAAGTACATCACTTTGTCTATCTATCTATCTCTCTTTCCTCCCCCCTCCCCCCTTTTCTCTCTGTCTCATTCCTCTCTCCCTCTCCCTCTCCCCCCCACCTTAGACTTGTACCACTCCTCAGCCTCCGAGATGTTCTTGGCCGCGATGCCCTCATACTGGGCCCTGATGTCCCTGAGGGCAGCTGTCAGGTCCGGCTTGGACATGTCCATCTGGATCTGCACCTGGGTCTCCTGCATCTGGGACTGCATCTCACGGATCTCCTGCAGGTGAGGTGTGGAGGAGGGAGTGAGGTGAGGTAGAGAGGAAGGGGAGGTTTTAAAGTGGAAGAAAGCGGAGGAGAAGGAGGAGGAGCAGAGGTCAATAGTTTAAGGTTTCTGCAGCTTTCTTTTCTCCATTGTCTGTTTAGAAGCACACACACACACACACACACACACACACACACACACAACCTAGTGTTTGTTCACCTTGTATAAGACAGAGTGAGCGTCTGCTAAATAGTTAGTTAAATAGTTAACCAATAGCTACCCAGACTATCTGCATTGACCTTTTTGACTCATCACATACGCTGCTGCTACTGTTTAATATCTGTCACTTTATTCCTAGTTACAGTGAGGGAAAAAAAGTATTTGATCGGACGGGGCCATGTACCGTCAAATCTTGGGTGAGATCCTCCCTTCCCTCAGCCAGGGCATTGAAAATGGGTCGTGGATGGGTATTCCAGCATGACAATGACCCAAAACACACGGCCAAGGCAACAAAGGAGTGGCTCAAGAAGAAGCACATTAAGGTCCTGGAGTGGCCTAGCCAGTCTCCAGACCTTAATTCCATAGAAAATCTGTGGAGGGGAGCTGAAGGTTTGAGTTGCCAAACGTCAGCCTCGAAAACCTTAATGACTTGGAGAAGATCTGCATAGAGGAGTGGGACAAAATCCTTCCTGAGATGTGTGCAAACCTGGTGGCCAACTACAAGAAACGTCTGACCTCTGTGATTGCCAACAAGGGTTTTGCCACCAAGTACTAAGTCATGTTTTGCAGAGGGGTCAAATACTTATTTCCCTCATTAAAATGAAATCAATTTATAACATTTTTGACATGCGTTTTTCTGGATTTTGTTGTTGTTATTCTGTCTCTCACTGTTCAAATAAACCTACCATTAAAATTATAGACTGATCATGTCTTTGTCAGTGGACAAACGTACAAAATCAGCAGGGGATCAAATACTTTTTTCCCTCACTGTATATGTACATATCTAACTCAATTACCTCGTACCCCTGCACATCGACTCGGTACTGGTACACCGTGTATATAGCCATGTTATCGTTACTCATTGTGTATTTATTATATATTTTATTATTACGTGTTTTACTTTTCTATTATTTCTCTTATTTTCTTTCTCTCTGCATTGTTGGGAAGGGTGTTGTTTACGAAGCATGTGACAAATAACACTTGATTTGATTTGTGTGTATCCATTCCTGTCTCAGAGAGTAATTATAGCAGTGAGTCTGTTGTGGGATATTACACAGACCTCATATGCAGACCACAAGCCCAGTGCCAACTGCTCACTGCGCTGGCAGAGATTGTGTGTGTGTGTGTGTGTCTGTGTGTCTGTGTGTCTGTGTGTCTGTGTGTGTCTTTGTTCATTCCTACCACAGAGAGACAGACAGATGGAATGACCAATGACTAGATACATTGACAGACAGCCAGACAAACAGACAGACAGACAGACAGACAGAGGACAGACAGACAGACAGACAGACAGACAGACAGACAGACAGACCAACTGTAATAACACAAAAACACATTGAAATACACAGACTGAGTAACGTACCTCCTCGTGAATCTTCTTGAGGAAGGCGATCTCCTCCTGTAGGGTCTCAATGCGTCTCTCCAAGTCTAGACGGGCCAGAGTGGCAGCATCAACATCCTAGAACAGACAGACGTTAGATTAGATGAAAACTGGTTGAATCAACATTGTTTCCACGTCATTTCAACCCCAAAATAAATGTGGTGACGTTGAATCAACGTGGAAAAACTAAGGGCATTTGTCTTTTTTTCACCCAACTTTTAACCTAAATCCGATTAAATTGTGAATTTATTTGTTGGTTTCACGTTGAATTCACATTAGTTGACAACTCAATCAAAACTTGACGTTGAACTGACTGACGTCTGTGCCCATCCAGTCTACGTTTAGAGTAATAGCAGGGAAAATACTAGTAGTGAGAAAATGGTATCATATTCATAATCTGTGTTGATTTATAGTGTTCAACTCACAGCTCTGAAAGCAGCCAGGTTGTTCTCTGCATCCTCCCTCTGAAGGATCTCTTCCTGCAGTCTGGATACACAGTTAATCAAAGAGATGGCGTGAGACCGATCACAATTGTGTCTTTTATGTGTCTGCACCTGTCTAATAATCACCCAGAAATAGTTTGATATGCACTTTAAGACTGCTGTGTGGATATAATGTGCAAATGTGGTCATAATCCAATCCCAGGTCCCATTTTGAATACCAGTTGTAGACGTTGGGAGGCCATACTGACAGATATAGAGATCTGGATTATATCTATCTGTATACAGATGTTTTAATTCCTGGCCTTTTATAGAGCCAGACCGTGGTGCCCGTAAGCTGACGGTAAGTACATGCCTCTGTAAGGGCTTGAGGCTTAGACCATACCCTAATGTGAGAAGGAGGCTGGCTTTAGTCTTTCAGAAGGAGGCTGGGTCTAGTCCTTCAGGGGGTTAGGTGGGGGGATGGATCTAGTCTACTTAATTAAAGGTCCACTGGAGTTGGAACAAGACTATCCCACTCTGCACTTGTGTGCATCTTTCTTTCTTCACCAGTCTTTATTAATCACTAGTGCTTCTCTCCCATTTCATGGGTTGAATGAGAATGTCATGGAAGATCCTGTGTTGTCACTCAACCCACACATACACTGTGTATTTAAAATGTAATCTAGGCCTACATTTCAACAGCAGAGGAGGCATGCTGATCTCACAACTATGCAAACAGCACTTTTCCTTAATAAATAAGTAAGTCTATCACACATTTGAAAAACCTGAAGCAAAGTTATAGACACTTATGACCAAGTTTAAAAATACTTGCTGTAGCCACAACAAACAAACCAGCTAAACCACAACAGCTAATAGAGCGGTGCTGACTGAAATCCTAGGGGACTGTATGCATGAACCAGCCGTGATATCAGTGCTGCTTCTAGTGGTTGAAATGTCATGCTTACATTATACTACGATCTACTCGTCTGGAGTTCTCCTCTATCTAATCTTACCCATAATCCTCTCCTTCATCCACTTATCCACAATCAGATACTACACGCCTGCAGTCTTACATCAACTGAGCAATCAATGAATCAATGTATCAATCAAGTCCTGTTTACATCAGCAGTTGTCACAAAGTGCTTTTACAGTAACTTCTAGTTGCCATATTTCTCCCCCTACTCGTCCTCCTTTTCCTCCTCTTTTCCTCGTTCTCCTTCTACCTCCTCCTTCTCATCCTCTCCCCCCTCATCCTGCTCCTCTCCCTTCTCTTCCTCCCTCCTCCCCCTCTCTCCTACCTTAGTTTGATTTTGTCCAAGTCTTCGCCCAGGTTGTCCCTCTCCACCTCGATGCGGCTCCTCTGATTGGTTAAGGCCTCCACCTGGCGACGCAGGTCCCTCATCTCCTCTTCGTACAGGTCGGCGATGCGTGTGGGTTCGCGCCCCCGCAGCCTCTCGATCTCCACCACCAATGTAGCGTTCTGCTGCTCCAGGAAGCGAACTTTCTCGATGTAGCTGGCGAAGCGGTCGTTCAGGTGCTGCAGCTCGACCTTCTCGTTGGTGCGTGTGTGGAGGAACTCCTGGTTCAGCGCGTCGGCCAGGCTGAAGTCCAGTGTCTCCCCCATCCCTGCGTATGACCGTGAACCGTGTGCGGTCGATGACATCACAGGTCCGCCGAAGTGAGACGAGGTGCGGTAGCCGGAGTAAGCGGGCGAGGCGGAGGTCTTGGTGACTTCGTAGACCCGGGAGGAGATGTGGCCGGAGCCGCCATGTCCGAGTCCGAGGCCCCCGCCCGAGCCCCGGCTGCTGTAGAGGGAATGGGACATGGCAGGGCTGTACCCTGCGCCAAAGGTGCGGCGGTAGGATGAGGTGCCAGACTGGGCCGACTGAGCAGAAGAGCGGTAGGAGGTCATGGTGGAGAGCAGAAAGGTCTGGAGCAGGAGAAAAGTCTGGGCTGGAGCAGGAGAAGGGTCTGAGATGGCTGCTGGAGTGGACTGGAGCAGGGAGGCTGACTGAGGGACACACAGGGCTCACTCTGGCTATTTGTAGTACCTACCCCCTCATATCCCCTCCCTCAAATCCTCTATATACCCTCCCCCTCTTTCCATCTCTACCACTCTCTTCCCTTCTCTGTCTGGGTCTCTCTCTCTCCGTTTCTCACCTCCCCCCGCTCCCCCCTCTCCAGAATGGGCTGTCACAGGTCCTGGTGTGGGGTCTGGGATTTTGGTACAGATTGTGTTCCAGAGTGAGAGGAGAGGGTTCTGGGAGGCTGTGTCCACCCTGACCTCCACAGCAGCATGACTGAACTCACAATGGCCAGCTAGGCCTCAGCTCAGCAATTGGACAGCTTCATGTCCACACGCCAGCTCAACCCTAACCTTAGCCTCAACTACAACCCTAACCCTAAATTCATGTCCACACCCCGGTTCAACCCTAATCCTCAACCACAACCCTAACCCCTAGCTTCATGTCTACATCCCTGTTCAACCCTAATCCTCAACCACAACCCTAACCCTAGCTTCATGTCCACATCCCTGTTCAACCCTAATCGTCAACCACAACCCTAACCCTAGCTTCATGTCTACATCCCGGTTCAACCCTAATCCTAGCCTCAACCACAACCCTAACCCTAGCTTCATGTCTACATCCCGGTTCAACCCTAATCCTAGCCTCAACCACAACCCTAACCCTAGCTTCATGTCTACATCCCGGTTCAACCCTAATCCTCAACCACAACCCTAACCCTATATTCATGTCTTCATCCCGGTTCAACCCTAATCCTCAACCACAACCCTAACCCTAGCTTCATGTCCACACCCCGGTTCAACCCTAATCCTCAACCACAACCCTAACCCTAGCTTCATGTCTACATCCCGGTTCAACCCTAATCCTCAACCACAACCCTAACCCTAGCTTGATGTCTACATCCCGGTTAAACCCTAATCCTCAACCACAACCCTAACCCTAGCTTCATGTCTACATCCCGGTTCAACCCTAGCCTCAACCACAACCCTAACCCTAGCTTCATGTCTTACATCCCGGTTCAACCCTAATCCTAGCCTCAACCACAACCCTAACCCTAGCTTCATGTCTACATCCCGGTTCAACCCTAATCCTCAACCACAACCCTAACCCCTAGCTTCATGTCTACATCCCGGTTCAACCCTAATCCTCAACCACAACCCTAACCCTAGCTTCATGTCTACATCCCGGTTCAACCCTAATCCTCAACCACAACCCTAACCCTATATTCATGTCTTCATCCCGGTTCAACCCTAATCCTCAACCACAACCCTAACCCCTAGCTTCATGTCCACACCCCGGTTCAACCCTAATCCTCAACCACAACCCTAACCCTAGCTTCATGTCTACATCCCGGTTCAACCCTAATCCTCAACCACAACCCTAACCCCTAGCTTCATGTCTACATCCCGGTTCAACCCTAGCCTCAACCACAACCCTAACCCTAGCTTCATGTCTACATCCCGGTTCAACCCTAATCCTAGCCTCAACCACAACCCTAACTAGCTTCATGTCTACATCCCGGTTCAACCCTAATCCTCAACCACAATCCTAACCCTAGCTTCATGTCTACATCCCGGTTCAACCCTAATCCTCAACCACAACCCTAACCCTAGCTTCATGTCTACATCCCGGTTCAACCCTAATCCTCAACCACAACCCTAACCCTATATTCATGTCTTCATCCCGGTTCAACCCTTAATCCTCAACCACAACCCTAACCCTAGCTTCATGTCCACACCCCGGTTCAACCCTAATCCTCAACCACAACCCTAACCCCTAGCTTCATGTCTACATCCCGGTTCAACCCTAATCCTCAACCACAACCCTAACCCTAGCTTCATGTCACATCCCGGTTAAACCTAATCCTCAACCACAACCCTAACTCCTAGCTTCATGTCTACATCCCGGTTCAACCCTAGCCTCAACCACAACCCTAACCCTAGCGTCATGTCTACATCCCGGTTCAACCCTAATCCTAGCCTCCAACCACAACCCTAACCCTAGCTTCATGTCTACATCCCGGCTCAACCCTAATCCTCAACCACAACCCTAACCCTATATTCATGTCTTCGTCCCGGTTCAACCCTAATCCTCAACCACAACCCTAACCCTAGCTTCATGTCCACACCCCGGTTCAACCCTAATCCTCAACCACAACCCTAACCCTAGCTTCATGTCTACATCCCGGTTCAACCCTAATCCTCAACCACAACGCTAACCCTAGCTTCATGTCCACATCCCGGTTCAACCCTAATCCTCAACCACAACCCTAACCCTATATTCATGTCTTCATCCCGGTTCAACCCTAATCCTCAACCACAACCCTAACCCTAGCTTCATGTCCACACCCCCGGTTCAACCCTAATCCTCAACCACAACCCTAACCCTAGCTTCATGTCTACATCCCGGTTCAACCCTAGCCTCAACCACAACCCCTAACCCCTAGCTTCATGTCTACATCCCGGTTCAACCCTAATCCTAGCCTCAACCACAACCCTAACCCTAGCTTCATGTCTACATCCCGGTTCAACCCTAATCCTCAACCACAATCCTAACCCTAGCTTCATGTCTACATCCCGGTTCAACCCTAATCCTCAACCACAACCCTAACCCTAGCTTCATGTCTACATCCCGGTTCAACCCTAATCCTCAACCACAACCCTAACCCTATATTCATGTCTTCATCCCGGTTCAACCCTAATCCTCAACCACAACCCTAACCCTAGCTTCATGTCCACACCCCGGTTCAACCCTAATCCTCAACCACAACCCTAACCCTAGCTTCATGTCTACATCCCGGTTCAACCCTAATCCTCAACCACAACCCTAACCCTAGCTTCATGTCTACATCCCGGTTAAACCCTAATCCTCAACCACAACCCTAACCCTAGCTTCATGTCTACATCCCGGTTCAACCCTAGCCTCAACCACAACCCTAACCCTAGCGTCATGTCTACATCCCGGTTCAACCCTAATCCTAGCCTCAACCACAACCCTAACCCTAGCTTCATGTCTACATCCCGGCTCAACCCTAATCCTCAACCACAACCCTAACCCTATATTCATGTCTTCGTCCCGGTTCAACCCTAATCCTCAACCACAACCCTAACCCTAGCTTCATGTCCACACCCCGGTTCAACCCTAATCCTCAACCACAACCCTAACCCTAGCTTCATGTCTACATCCCGGTTCAACCCTAATCCTCAACCACAACGCTAACCCTAGCTTCATGTCCACATCCGGTTCAACCCTAATCCTCAACCACAACCCTAACCCTATATTCATGTCTTCATCCCGGTTCAACCCTAATCCTCAACCACAACCCTAACCCTAGCTTCATGTCCACACCCGGTTCAACCCTAATCCTCAACCACAACCCTAACCCCTAGCTTCATGTCTACATCCCGGTTCAACCCTAATCCTCAACTACAACCCTAACCCTAGCTTCATGTCCATCCCGGTTCAACCCTAATCCTCAACCACAACCCTAACCCTAGCTTCATGTCTACATCCCGGTTCAACCCTAGCCTCAACCACAACCCTAACCCTAGCGTCTTGTCTACATCCCGGTTCAACCCTAATCTTAGCCTCAACCACAACCCTAACCCTAGCTTCATGTCTACATCCCGGTTCAACCCTAATCCTCAACCACAACCCTAACCCTATATTCATGTCTTCATCCCGGTTCAATCCTAATCCTCAACCACAACCCTAACCCTAGCTTCATGTCCACACCCCGGTTCAACCCTAATCCTCAACCACAACCCTAACCCTAGCTTCATGTCTACATCCCGGTTCAACCCTAATCCTCAACCACAACCCTAACCCTAGCTTCATGTCTACATCCCGGTTCAACCCTAATCCTCAACCACAACCCTAACCCTATATTCATGTCTTCATCCCGGTTCAACCCTAATCCTCAACCACAACCCTAACCCTAGCTTCATGTCCACACCCCGGTTCAACCCTAATCCTCAACCACAACCCTAACCCTAGCTTCATGTCTACATCCCGGTTCAACCCTAATCCTCAACCACAACCCTAACCCTAGCTTCATGTCTACATCCCGGTTAAACCCTAATCCTCTCAACCACAACCCTAACCCTAGCTTCATGTCTACATCCCGGTTCAACCCTAGCCTCAACCACAACCCTAACCTAGCGTCATGTCTACATCCCGGTTCAACCCTAATCCTAGCCTCAACCACAACCCTAACCCTAGCTTCATGTCTACATCCCGGTTCAACCCTAATCCTCAACCACAACCCTAACCCTAGCTTCATGTCTACATCCCGGTTCAACCTAATCCTCAACCACAACCCTAACCCTAGCTTCATGTCTACATCCCGGTTCAACCCTAACCCTATCTTCATGTCTACATCCCGGTTCAACCCTAATCCTAGCCTCAACCACAACCCTAACCCTAGCTTCAAGTCTACATCCCGGTTCAACCCTAATCCTCAACCACAACCCTAACCCTAGTTTCATGTCTACATCCCGGTTCAACCCTAATCCTCAACCACAACCCTAGCTTCATCTCTACATCCCGGTTCAACCCTAACCCTAGCTTCATGTCTACATCCCGGTTCAACCCTAACCCTAGCTTCATGTCTACATCCCGGTTCAACCCTAACCCTAGCTTCATGTCTACATCCCGGTTCAACCCTAACCCTAGCTTCATGTCTACATCCCGGTTCAACCCTAACCCTAGCTTCATGTCTACATCCCGGTTCAACCCTAACTCCTAGCTTCATGTCTACATCCCGGTTCAA
This sequence comes from Coregonus clupeaformis, assembly GCF_020615455.1. Classification (NCBI taxonomy): domain Eukaryota; kingdom Metazoa; phylum Chordata; class Actinopteri; order Salmoniformes; family Salmonidae; genus Coregonus; species Coregonus clupeaformis. The sequence goes on along the minus strand of NW_025535948.1, from coordinate 8,226 downwards.
CCCTAACCCTAGCTTCATGTCTACATCCCGGTTCAACCTAACCCTAGCTTCATGTCTACATCCCGGTTCAACCCTAACCCTAGCTTCATGTCTACATCCCGGTTCAACCCTAACCCTAGCTTCATGTCTACATCCCGGTTCAACCCTTACCCTTGGGTTAGGAAGGGGTCTATACTACATCACTCAAAGCAAAGCTAGGATTATTTCAATGACACTCTTTCGGTCTTTCATTTCTAAATGGGTTTGTAGATGGAAGAATAGAATTTGTGAGATTGTTGCTCCGTCTGTTGTAGTTTGATGGAGCTGATTGGTTGATTCAGACATGCTCCAATGACTCATGTTCTTCAGAACATTATGGTAAAGGTTTACTGGATAGCTAAATACGAAAGCATAGTCGTTCATTGACAGCATTTAGTACACAATACATCATTTGAGGTGCTTCTGCTGGGAAGACCTGGCTTCACTGACTTCATGACAGAACAATTGAAAGATGCAACGATGGGTTTTAAACGCTGCATCATCCACACATGGTAAGGCAGAGTGTTCTTCTCGGTGGGGGAGGTTAGGCCAACCTGCCTTAAAAAGGAAAAGCATCCCAAAGAGGAGAGAGGTATGTGCCTGGCCTGCCCTCTCTCCTCCAAGAAAAGAGCAAGAGAGCGATCATCGTTCCTGAGCAAAGCCTAAACAAAGGGCGCCATTAATGATGATGTCACCATAAACATCTGTCACAGCTCTCACTGGCTGAAGGAAGGGGGCTTTAACTTTCTAAGGACATCGTATGGACTATGGATGCCATGATGAGATGAGAGGAAGGAAAACACTTCTCAGGAGACCCCATCATCTCAGATTACCCCAGACTCTACCGACCTTTATTGAGAATTGGATGTAATGGTGAAATCAGAAGACATGCTATCCTATTTATGCAAGACGCTTTGGGTTTGGCCCTTGAGGCTCGCTTTGTTCCTAGGGGCAAAATGTGATAAGCCACTATCTACCTAGAGAGTGGAGTGGTACTATACCACTATAGAATTATCACTGAATTATCACAGTGAATTATCACAGTGAATTATCACAGTTAATTATTGTCATGTTTGTTTGTTTGTCAATTAATCCCATAAGGGATGGGTTGCCAATTGGCAATTTGACCACGACAATTAAATATAATTTATTAATGAGTTATTTGTTCATTCATTCACCAGTAGTATCACATAAGCACAACAACCAACCCCAGAGGCCATCACTGTTGGGCCCAACGAGTGAGTGAGGTATGCAGTGAGGGCTCCACCCCTACCCAGGCCTGGTGGTGTCAGAGCTATATATAGATCTACCAGACTGAACACTGTGATCACAGTAGAACAGACCCAATCAGAGCAGAGCAGTCCCAGGGCTTCCTCAACACTCGACAGAGAGAGAGGGTCAACCTGACAGGACATGGAAACAAAGAGCGAAGTGCTACCTCCCTTTCTCCTTCCTGTCTTTCTACTCTCCTCCTCCTCGTCTTCCTCTCTCTCTCTCTCTCTCTCTCTCTCTCTCTCTCTCTCTCTCTCTCTCTCTCTCTCTCTCTCTCTCTCTCTCTCTCTCTCTGTCTCTCTCTCTCTCTCTCTCTCTCTCTCTCTCTCTCTCTCTCTCTCTCTCTCTCTCTCTCCATCCTTCTCATTCTCTCTCTGACAAGGGATGTAATCAAAGACTAGTGCTCCGTCCTTCCTTCCTTCCTTCCTTTCTACTCTCCTCCTCCTCTTCCATTCCTCCCTCTCTCTATCTTCCTCCGCGTCCCAGCGCTATATAAGGCAGGGGTGCTGCTGTGACTGATGGTGGTGGTGTTTAAAGACCAACATGACTAATATGAATGAGAAGCAGAGCAGGGCAAGACAATGTTTATGATCTCTGTGTGCTTTGTCAAGATGACCTCTGAACAGAACGATCGGCTAGTTTTCATTCCAAATGATCAGATGTTTCCACTGTATTGGTTATTGAACCTGTTTTGAACCTGTTTGATGTTAGAGAATATACACTTCAAACCATCAAAGCCTGGACTGAGCCAGAGAAAGTGCATGGACTGCTGGATCAAGACGATCTGATCTTCCTTCCAGTTATTATCCTGATTTTGGTTACAAGGCCAGGCCAAAGGGCCAGGACATAAGCACAGTTGGCCGGCACCAAGTCAGCTTATCTCCCTTTTAAAGGCCTTTGGACTGATACTATGTGAAACATGATACTTTTATTGAGATGGTTGAATAGATTTTTGCACTTCCAAACGTTACAGACAGTAGCGTGATTTTTATGTTACCACTGTTAGATGTTACTTTACCATACCATTTGTATTTATTAAGGATCCCCATTAGCTGTTGCCATGGCAGCAGCTACTCTTCCTGGGGTCCAGCAACATTAAGGCCACTATATACAATAAAAAACATTACATGACATTACATTTCATAACACTTTTCAAAACACATTAAGCGTGTGCCCTCAGGCCACTACTCTACTATCACATATCTACAATACAAAATCCATGTGTGTAGAGTGCACGTGTTATCATGTGTATATGTATGCGTGTGTCTGTGCCTGTGTGTGTGTCTCGACAGTCCCCGCTGTTCCATAAGGTGTATTTTGTATCCGTTTTCTAAATCTGATTCTACTGCTTGCATCAGTTATGATGTGGAATAGAGTTCCATGTAGCCATGGCTCTATGTAGTACTGTGCGCCTCCCACAGTCCATCCACTTGACAGGTGTGGCATATCAATAAGATGATTAAACATGGGGGGGGGGGTTAAAAGCCCTTTTGTGGGGAATAACTCATTCAGTAGGTGCCCTCCCAGGCCCACCCATGGCCCAGTCATGAGAAATAAATCTATGAATGTATTTCAATTGACTGATTTCCTTATATGAACTATAACTCAGTGAAATCATTTACGTTGTTGCATGTTGCGTTTATATTTTTGTTCAGTATACTTCTCTTCCCTGTTTAAGTGTTCTATGTCTCCATTTTGTCCCTTTAACCTGTGTGCACCTTTGTTATATCTGCCTCTCCCTCTTCAGGTGACACCATTGTGCATCTGAGCTTTACGTTGCCGGGAGAAAGGATCCCTGTTCTCTCACACTCTAAAATAAACACACAGCAGAATGGAAACAAAAGCACTCAAACCCTTCCAGGCAGCAGGCATTCCAGTCAGGCTGCATCAGGAGGGAGCAAGTGCCGGGTAGGTCTACCATACACTGAGTGAACAAAACATTAGGAACACCTTCCTGATATTGAGTTGCACCCCCTTTTGCCCTCAGAACAGCTTCAATTCATTGGGGCATGGACTCTACAAGCTGTCAAAAGTGTTCCACAGGGATGCTGGCCCATGTTGACTCCAATGCTTCCCACAGTTGTGATAAGTTGGCTGGATGACCTTTGGGTAGTGGACCGTTCTTGATACACACGGGAAACTGTTGAGCGTGAAAACCCCAGCAGCATTGAGTTCTTGACACCTCAAACCGGTGCACCTGGCACCTACTACCATATCCCGTTCAAAGGCACATCTTTTGTCTTGCCCATTCACCCTCTGAATGACACACATACACAATCCATGTCTAAATTATCTCAAGGCTTGAAAATCCTTATTTAACCGGTTTGTGTCAAGAACTGCAACACTGCTGGGTTTTTCCTCGCTCAACAGTTTCCCGTGTGTATCAAGAATGGTCCACCACCCAAAGGACATCCAGCCAACTTGACACAACTGTGGGAAGAAAAATATAGTTTACTTAAAACCTTTTATTGTAGTGGGCTAAATCAGGGTCACAGAGTGTTTCTTGGTAGTCTCAAACAAATCTACTTAAAACAAAAGTATACACCTCACACACATGGTTATGGGCTTTAAAAAAAGAAGACACCTGTACCATGTCAGATATAGAGTTGAAATGTATTACATTTTGAGTTTGCATCCCAATATTATACTTTATATACATCACAGAAGACTGAGCTATAACAAATCTGTCTGACATAGAAACACCAGATTTTCACCATAAAAAATATTAATTATGAAAAATATTAATAACATTCCACCCATGAGGCCACTAGGTCATTTGACTGCAGGAAAGGGGCACCTAAAGTTACTTTGAAAAGTTGTTCACGACATCCAAACTACATTGTGATAAATTATCAGATGTCAATTTGAAATGTCATAGACTGCAAATTGCAAGAACAGATCACTTTGGGGTCATACAGATGTAGGATCTTAATTTGAGCTAGTTTGCTACAGCAGGAAAATAATCATGCAGCAACAGGAAATTTGAATTATTATGTCAAATTAAGATCCTACATCTATATTAACAGAATGTATAATTTAACCTATTAAACACAAATACTATGTTTCAAGTGAGAATTAGACAGATCTGATGCTGAAAAAGAAGGAAATTATTGCCTACTTCACCCATATTATATTTTCTTGTTGCAAAAAAAAGTAGTGTGTAGTTCCAGTACTTAGCTACACTGCTATACTACACAAAAAGTAATTAACTAAAAAAAAAAACACAACCTAGATTTGAATTTAGTTCAACTACCTCCAAGCTCCTGCAAAATGCAGTTAAATTACTAGTTGAACTACATGTAGTTCACTTCTCCCCAACACTGCTGAGCACTACACTATAATGTTGATTAAGTGCGATACAAGTCAATCTTAACCAGTAGATGGCAGTCATGTAACACGTGTGTATGTGGGCTTCATTCATGTTTCTTCCATCAATCAACACACCCCATTGCATTGATCAAAAACGAACAAAATATGTTTCATGAACGTTTCAGTAAATAAATGCACGTCTGGTCTTAGATATCTAAAGACCACATGATTATATTACATTTACATTTCCGTCATTTAGCAGACGCTCTTATCCAGAGCGACTTACAAATTGGTGCATTCACCTTATGATAGCCAGTAGGACAACCACTTTACAATTGACATTTACATTTACATTTACGTCATTTAGCAGACGCTCTTATCCAGAGCGACTTACAAATAGGTGCATTCACCTTATAGCCAGTGGGATAACCACTTTACAATGTTTTTATTTTTTATTTATTTTTTATTTTTTTATATTTTATTTTATTTTATTTTTTATTTATTTTATTTTTATTTTTTGGGGGGGTGGGTTGGGGTAAGGGGGGTAGAAGGATTACTTTATCCTATCCCAGGTATTCCTTAAAGAGGTGGGGTTTAAAATGTCTCCGGAAGGTGGTGAGTGACTCCGCTGTCCTGGCGTCGTGAGGGAGCTTGTTCCACCATTGGGGTGCCAGAGCAGCGAACAGTTTTGACTGGGCTGAGCGGGAACTATGCTTCCGCAGAGGAAGGGGAGCCAGCAGGCCAGAGGTGGATAAACGCAATGCCCTCGTTTGGGTGTAGGGACTGATCAGAGCCTGAAGGTACGGAGGTGCCGTTCCCCTCACAGCTCCGTAGGCAAGCACCATGGTCTTGTAGCAGATGCGAGCTTCAACTGGAAGCCAGTGGAGTGTGCGGAGGAGCGGGGTGACGTGAGAGAACTTGGGAAGGTTGAACACCAGACGGGCTGCGGCATTCTGGATGAGTTGTAGGGGTTTAATGGCACAGGCAGGGAGCCCAGCCAACAGCGAGTTGCAGTAATCCAGACGGGAGATGACAAGTGCCTGGATTAGGACCTGTGCCGCTTCCTGTGTAAGGCAGGGTCGTACTCTCCGAATGTTGTAGAGCATGAACCTACAGGATCGGGTCACCGCCTTGATGTTAGCGGAGAACGACAGGGTGTTGTCCAGGGTCACGCCAAGGCCACCTGGTTATCAGAAGGGGGAAAGGAGAAGATTAGTTGTGTGTCGTCAGCGTAGCAATGATAGGAGAGGCCATGTGAGGATATGACAGAGCCAAGTGACTTGGTGTATAGCGAGAATAGGAGAGGGCCTGTAACTGAGCCCTGGGGGACACCAGTGGTGAGAGCACGTGGTGCGGAGACAGCTTCTCGCCATGCCACTTGGTAGGAGCGACCGGTCAGGTAGGACGCAATCCAAGAGTGAGCCGTGCCGGAGATGCCCAGCTCGGAGAGGGTGGAGAGGAGGATCTGATGGTTCACAGTATCAAAGGCAGCAGACAGGTCTAGAAGGACAAGAGCAGAGGAGAGAGAGTTAGCTTTAGCAGTGCGGAGAGCCTCCGTGACACAGAGAAGAGCAGTCTCAGTTGAATGACCAGTCTTGAAACCTGACTGGTTTGGATCAAGAAGGTCATTCTGAGAGAGATAGCAAGAGAGTTGGCTAAAGACGGCACGCTCAATAGTTTTGGAGAGAAAAGAAAGAAGGGATACTGGTCTGTAGTTGTTGACATCAGAGGGATCGAGTGTTGGTTTTTTGAGAAGGAGTGCAACTCTCGCTCTCTTGAAGACGGAAGGGACATAGCCAGCGTTCAAGGATGAGTTGATCAGCGAGGTGAGGTAAGGGAGAAGGTCACCGGAGATGGTCTGGAGAAGAGAGGAGGGGATAGGCTCAAGCGGGCAGGTTGTTGGGCGGCCTGCCGTCACAAGTCGCAAGATTTTATCTGGAGAGAGAGGGGAGAAAGAAGTCAAAGCATAGGGTAGGGTAGTGTGAGCAGGACCAGCAGTGTCATTTGACTTAACAAACGAATTTATTTATTTTTAATTTTCAAATTTTTATTTTTAGAGTATATTTTTAATTTTCATTTGTTTTATATATATATATACATATATATATATATATATATATATATATACATATATATATATATATTTTTTTTTTTTGTGGGGGTGGTGGTAGAAGGATTACTTTTATACTATCCCAGGTATTCTTTAAAGAGGTAGGGTTTCAAGTGTCTCCGGAAGGTAGTCAGTGACTCCGCTGTCAAGGCGTCGTGGGGAGCTTGTTCCACCATTGGGGTGCCAGAGCAGCGAACAGTTTTGACTGGGCTGAGCGGGAACTGTGCTTCCGCAGAGGTAGGGGGACCAGCAGGCCAGAGGTGGAAGAACGCAATGCCCTCGTTTGGGTGTAGGGACTGATCAGAGCCTGAAGGTAAGGAGTTGCCGGTCCCCTCACAGCTCCGTAGGCAAGCACCATGGTCTTGTAGCAGATGCGAGCTTCAACTGGAAGCCAGTGGAATGTGCGGAGGAGCGGGGTGACGTGAGAGAACTTGGGAAGGTTGAACACCAGACGGGCTGCAGCGTTCTGGATATATATGTATATATATATATATATATATATATATATATATATATATATATATATATATATATATATACAGTGGGGAAAAAAAGTATTTAGTCAGCCACCAATTGTGCAAGTTCTCCCACTTAAAAAGGATGAGAGGCCTGTAATTTTCATCATAGGTACACCTCAACTATGACAGACAAATTGAGCATTTTTTTCTCTAGAAAATCACATTGTAGGATTTTTTTAATGAATTTATTTGCAAATTATGGTGGAAAATAAGTATTTGGTCACCTACAAACAAGCAAGATTTCTAGCTCTCACAGACCTGTAACTTCTTCTTTAAGAGGCTCCTCTGTCCTCCACTCGTTACCTGTATTAATGGCACCTGTTTGAACTTGTTATCAGTATAAAGACACCTGTCCACAACCTCAAACAGTCACACTCCAAACTCCACTATGGCCAAGACCAAAGAGCTGTCAAAGGACACCAGAAACAAAATTGTAGACCTGCACCAGGCTGGGAAGACTGAATCTGCAATAGGTAAGCAGCTTGGTTTGAAGGAAATCAACTGTGGGAGCAATTATTAGGAAATGGAAGACATACAAGACCACTGATAATCTCCCTCGATCTGGGGCTCACCAAGATCTCACCCCGTGGGGTAAAAATGATCACAAGAACGGTGAGCAAAATCCCAGAACCACACGGGGGGACCTAGTGAATGACCTGCAGAGAGCTGGGACCAAAAGTAACAAAGCCTACCATCAGTAACACACTACGCCGCCAGGGACTCAAATCCTGCAGTACAAGACTGGTCCCCTGCTTAAGCCAGTACATGTCCAGGCCCGTCTGAAGTTTGCTAGAGTGCATTTGGATGATCCAGAAGAGGATTGGGAGAATGTCAGATGAAACAAAATAGAACTTTTTGAGTAAAACTCAACTCATCGTGTTTGGAGGACAAAGAATGCTGAGTTGCATCAAAGAACACCATACCTACCGTGAAGCTTGGGGGTGGAAACATCATGCTTTGGGGCTGTTTTTCTGCAAAGGGACCAGGACGACTGATCCG